>NW_022681468.1:155647986-155715191 GCF_009764315.1 Trachypithecus francoisi
CAATCACCGAGTACTTTTCATTTCCTGCCCCTGGTGCTGTTGGATACCTTACAGCAAACTGCTGTCCCTGCCCACCCACCTGAGGACAGAAACCTCCAACTCTGTCTTGCCAGGAGAACTGACCAGTGTGTCTGACAGATGGTGAGCCTTTTGCTATACATGGCCCTCAAAAAATGAGAAAATTCTTTCACTCAGACCAAAGTAAGCAAATGCTGAAAGACCTTATAATGAAACATCACATTCCCCAGTCTGGACTTCCCCACTCCGCTGGCCATCCTTGTCACAGTCTGGACTTCCCCACTCCGCTGGCCATCCTTGTCAGTTCTGATTTTCATTCTACTGGGGGTTATTTTCCACCTCTCTAAATAATTTTTAAACTCTCTTTCTGGGTATATCAACTTCGGATAATATTTACTGGCATCCCATTATGAGAGGTGAGCTTTTCAAGCCACGACCTCCCAGACTCTGGTGCGAGTGACCAGAGGATCGCACCAGCTACTGCAGTCACGCAGAGGGGCTTTCCATTCTTAGCAAGAGCACTCGGATAAAAGAGAGCCTTCCAGGAGCTCCGACCTAACTCTGGGAATACAGAAGCATCCTTTAGAAGCCCTGTGGTCACACAGCCTTCAGGATGGATACAGGCTCTTTCTTAACTTTATAAAGCCCCGGATAGACTGGCACTAATGTGACATGTTGCTGCCTCACTTTGAGGGCAGGAACTGGCTCCTGCTCCAGTTTGCATCCTCTGTGCCCAGCACCAGGCCCATCTGCTCAGTGCAGGATGAGCAGGGAGCTTCAGCCTGTCCACCCAACCCTCACAGAGGGTGGAGCCGCAGAGAGTATGAGTGGCCAAGATGAAGCCTGCACTGGCTTCTTTGACTCTTTCTCCTATGAGATATTCTCGATGTCCGCGGGATGAATGGCCAACAAAATGTGGTCTACCCATACAATGGGGACAGTAGTCAGCCCTAAGAAGGAAGAAAGTTCTGACGCACGCTACAACACAGGTGGGCCTTGAGGACGTCACAGAAAGTGAAAGAAGCCAGTTGGAAAAAGACAAATGATTGTATGAGTCCACTCAGATGTGTCACTTGGAGTCATCAAATTCAGAGACAGAAAGTAGAATGGTGGCTGCCGGGGGCTAGGGGAGGCGCAAGGGGGAGTTAGTGGACACAGAGTTTCAGATTGCAAGATGAAGAAAGTTCTGGAGATGGATGGTGGTGATGGTTGCACAACACTGTGAGCATATTTAATGCCACAGAATCATACACCTACAAGTATTTGAGATGGTTAATTTCCTGTTATGTGTATTTACCACAGTTTTTAGAAACTAAGAAAATTAAGGGATCCTTGATGTCAGATGCCAGGAGAGTGGTGTCAGGCATCTCACCAGCCGATTCTCCCAGAATTTTTCCTCCATTGGGTAACCACGAGCTTGGGGTATCCCAAAGAGAAGCCTCAGTGTAAAATCAACAACCTCAGTGGAGTGGTTCCATCAGGGAGTGACAGGGGCGTGACTTACTACTGGAGGACAAGGCAGGAGTCAGGGAAGATGGCCTACACCTGCTCTGAACTGTAAGGAACACGCAGAACCTCTTATCCAGAACCAGAGGGCTGCCCTGTTGACAGCACAAGCAGCTCAGGGCCAGTGGCTCAGGAAAACCCCAGGGTCCAGCCAGGTCACGGGCACAGGCCTGCACTCACAGGGCACTGCAGTGAGGATGGAGGTGTCACTGCAAATGCGTAAGAGGATATTTTCACCAACAGTAAATTTTTAAACAGATTTTAGAAATGAAAGGGTTCCCCCTGCATATGTTAAGAACCTGAGTTTCTTTCTGAAACTTGGGTGGGCCCCTTTAGAGTTGGTTCAAATAGAAAACACACCATCAGCAGCCATTCCCCTGGGGAAAGGCAGACTTTATGGCTGCAAGGGTCGCCCGAGCACTCCTGGTTTTCAGCATCAGACAGAGTGGCTCAGGTGCCCATTCGTTTTATGAGTCAGCCCAGGGAGAGTCCCCACAGATTCGGAGTCATATCTGTGATGGGACACAAGCTCTACCCTTCCCAAGCACTGATCTTGAGATTGATCAATCCTGAGCATTGATGTCTGTGAAATCAAATCACTTAGGTGCAGAGACACCACAATGACCATCCCGCCAGGGGCTCCCGCCTGATTCCTTCTACATCCTGGTCAATATCCCTGGCCAACAGGGGAGCCCACAGACAGCTGCTCTGCTTGGCTCCTGCTGAAAGCCAACAGCAAAACAATTCTGCCCTGAATACAAAAACCACATGGGCCCTAGAGGTTGGACTGGGGTGCCCCCTTTGCCTCCACTTCCTTGGGCTGTGGCCAGCCTGTCTGACAGTCACCCCAGGAGATAAGCCAGGGTCCGCCCAGGCCACCATGGGGGCAGAGACGTGAAGCAGGTTTCAGCTACTAATTTTCCATTAAATAAGAGGAAAATCGGCTGTTGTGAGAAGAGTCACATGAAAGTACCTAAAAGTTGTCACAGTCCATTCATTGGAAATAAAACCCATCCCATCAGGAACATTGTCACTGCAACCTGTTTCCAGCACTCTGCTCTGTATAAAAGGCTGACTGTGGCAAGAAAAGGCTTTAAACTTGAAAACCAAAGAGCCATTCCTCAGTGATACCCAGGAAGTGAGGCATATGGGGGCAGATGTTAAACCCACCCACACAGAGTTGCCCCACACCTACACTAAGAATCCTAAAAGTTCCCATACAGATTGCTCGCTTTCTGTACACAATGATACAAATAAGTCCTCAATAAGGCTGCATGGGTTGAGGCACTGGACTTCTAATAATGCCATCTCTCAGCTCAGGGGTCCATGACAAAGCTAACCCCACTGAGATGAAAAGCCACCTACCCCTTTTTCATCACTTGCAATACAAATTTCAGAACCCATCCCAAACTGAAAGGAAGGATGCAACTGAAACTGCACTCATGCCCAGCTAACCCGGGAAATACAGCCTCCTCAGATAATGGAGACCCACCAACTCCCGGGTGTCAGATGTCACACACCCTCTTCTCCCACCCAGGGCTGGGGACCCTCAGGAAAGTCAGGTGTCCCTGAGAACACCCAGCAACATGCAGAACCATAGGGACAGGGGAGGCAAGGTTCCAGACAACTGTACTCAGCAGACAGTTAAAGATTTCAGAGCTGGAGAGAGCTTAGGACACCCCAATCCTCTGACTGCAGATAGCAGGTGGACACCACTGAGCTGGAGACAGCCCCAAAAGAGGTCAGCTTGACTGCAACGAGGGGACCCCGTCTTGATTATCTGCCCAGTGCTCTGTGACCTCACCCCACCCTGCCTCCTGTAGCGGTGTTCTATCTACGTGAAATTAACCTCAGCTATAAAAAATATTCATGGTTCATTTGCAAACAGGTGGCTCTCAGCAGCACATTCAGAGGTTGCCAACTTTGGGAGGCAGAAGAGTTCGAGATCAATCTGGGCAACGTGGTGAAACCCCATCTCTAGGAAAAATTTAAAAGTCAGCTGGATATGGAAGTGTGTGCCTGTGATCCCAGCTACTCTGGAGGCTGAGGTGGGAGGATCACTTGAGCCCAAGTGGTCAAGGCTGCAGTGAGCCAAGATCACATATCTGCACTCCAGTCTGAGCAACACAGTGAGATCCTGTCTCGAAAAGAAAAGAGGTTGCCAAATTAATCCGGTACACACTTCTTTAATCCTGTAGTAAATTTTCTCTTTATAGCCAATTCCCAAAGTCAAGTATATTGACTCATAAAAATACCTTCTGGGAAGCATGTGACTGATTTCCAGCTGAGAGGCCCTGCCACTGGATGGTGAAGTTCATAGGCCCTGGAGTCAGAAGGGGGTTGGAATCTCCCCTCTGCCATGCCTACTACTTGGCCTTGTGCACGCTTGCGCTCGTGTGATCTCTCTCTCTTTCATGTCGATTCTGCAGGCATTCTACAGGCCTCCCATGTTCCAGGAACCAGCTCTGTCCACAGTGCTGTTCCTGCTCCTGCTCCTGGCCAACCCTCCCACCAGAGTTGTCTAGGAGCCACAGGGAAGAGCGGGTTCTCTTGCTGGTTGCTCATCCACTAGGCTGTGACACGCTGGCCGAGCTCCGCCTCCACTGGCTCTGAAGACAGCATAGATAACTATTCCACCTCTTCCACTTCCACTAAGCAGAGAAACTGCGCCTGAATGAAGCCAGAAATGGGGCATTTGGGGACCTCAACAGAGAATGGATGCCTAGCAGATGGGATGACAACAAACTAACAAACACCCAGGCCTTGAACCCATGCCTCCAGGTAGGCTTCCTCTCCTCTGCCTTTCCCCTTCATCACCTTCCTGGAAGGCTGACCACCCCCATGCCTCCAGGTGCCACCCACCCCGCCCTACCACCAGAGGATAACATGGGTCCACATCACACCACCCTACGCCTGTTGGAAGAGGCTGAATTCCTGGCAACACCCACCCATCAGTCCCAAGTCCCCAAGCATCAGTACCTTCATGAAAAAGGCACTAGGTTGGCTGGTTTACCTCCTAAGATGAGAAAAATGATGCCCATCACCACAAACACATTGTTAGCTGGTATTGATAGCTGTAACACCCTGAACAAAAACTCTAGATGAAAATCCTGGGAAATAGTGTAAAAAGTCTACGATGTGCAAAATAACAGAATCTAACCTAGCAGTAACCACTCCCTACCACTTGTCAGAAGGAAGCACGAGGAACTCACAGTAACCGGCAGCTCCTGCAGGGTGGACACTCCAAGGTCAAGGCTAGAACATAAATGACAGGAAACAATTGAGGATGACCCTGAGCATCACAGACTCCAGGGCCTCCTCTGGGGCCACAGGTCACAGTGGGAATGTGGGGGCACAGGAAGCATCTCCTGGCACAGTCAGGGCGGGGGCTTCCCTCAACCAGTTTGGTCCACCTCCATGGTCCCTTTGGCCACTGAGTCCCACATGCTGGCCCCACCACCTGCTTTGAGAACCAGGGCTGTACACTACCCTCTTCCCACTACCACCTCATCTGCCTGTGCACCCAGGCGGCCATCACTACTGCCTGGGGGTCCCCACCAGTTTGGGGAAGGAGCCGAGGCTACCAGTGGCTGCCAGCTTGCTAGCATGGGCCCGGACATTGCCACCACCACAGCCACTGACAGTACCTGAGGAGACTCTCTGAGCCCCCTACCTGAGGGCCAAGCAGCAGAGCAAGCCACATCCTCTAAGGCCGCCATGGGTGAGCACCCATGCGACAGCCCGAGCCAGACCACCGCCCTTGCCTGGAGAAACCACTCCCCAAGACCCCTCTCCTTCAGCTTGCTCCAGCCACGCAGGGGAAAAAACTCACTTCCACTGGCCACCAGCCTGCTTCCACTCTGTGACACAGCGGTTGCCCTGGGGACTTCTGAGCTACAGGGACCCCCAGTCAAAGAGCCAACCCACTGACCATGAAGCAGAAAGGCCCTCCTGAGGAGGCCACGAGAGCCTCAGGGACCGCAGAGTGGACTAATACCAAATACCCCTAAACAGTGGACCCCATAACAAAAGGCATAAATAACAGAAATGAAAGGTCGACAATGGCAAATGATTCTCCAACCAAAAAACACAAGAGGAAGAACGACCAAACCATTTACATCAACAGAGAGACTGAAGCAAGCTGGGCAGGCAGTCCAGAAATTTCAAAGGCAACAGTTTTTCTACAGACCAGCCATAATCAGCCAGAAAACGAGGCAAGAGGAGAGGATGATCCCAGTGACAACAGCAGCAGGCGTGAGAGGCGCACAGACACGCATGAATAAAGCAATGAAGCGCCAATGATGGAGGTAAAGGACCTTTCAAACAAATCAACATACGGATGAGAAGAAAACACAAAAGCTATCTCCTCTCCCCACCCCCAACCCCCACCATAAAACCCACAGAGCAACCTCAATCAAAATCCCAATCAGAATATGGGATGAATTTAGTTCATTCTAAAGTTTATCTAGCGGCTGGGTGGGGTGGCTCATGCCTGTAATCCCAGAACATTGGGAGCCAAGGTGAGGATCACTTAAGCTCAGGAGCTCAAGACCAGCCTGGGAAACATGGAAAAACCCCATCTCTACAAAAAACACAAAAACTAGCCAGGCGTGGTGGACCCCGCTACTTGGGAGGCTGAGGTGGGAGGATCACTTAAGCCCAGAAAGTCAAGGCTGCAATGAGCCGTGTTCGCACCACTGCAATCCAGCCTGGGTGACAAAGTAAGACACTGTCTCAAAAAAATAAATTAAATAAAATAAAGCTTATCTAGTCAAAGGAATACAGAAGAAAGGTTGGGGGAAAATGAAAAAAGAAGAGGAATGAATAGGTAATGGCCCTTTAAGATAACTAGGTCTTACCAAAAGCCACAGTACCTTACATGGTAGATAGTGGCACAAGAATAAAGCAGTAAATTAGAATGGAGAATCCAGAAACACAGGAGAAACACTCAGAACACAGCAGCAACTTAACCCATGACAAACCTGCCAAAACAGAGAGGTCAAAGTGGCTAACTAGGAAATCAGGTTGGAATCCTATATATATAAAGAAAAATCTACATCCCCAAATCACACCGTATCTAAAATACATTTTAGATCAAAGAAGAGATGTGAATGTAAAAAAAATCTGGACTATCAAGTATTAACAGAACATGCAGGAGGGTGGTTATATATATTAGGGTAGAGAAACCCTTTCTCTAAGTAAGATACAAAATTCAGGAGTAATTAAAGCAAGCTTGATAGCTTTAACAATGTAAAAATTCCAAATTTTTACATTGCCAAAGATGTCTTTAAACAAAATCAAAGGACGAGTGGCATCTGAGAGAAAACATCTGCAATATATATAGCAAATGAGGAATAACCCTGTGTACCAAGAGCACGTATAAATCAACAAGGAAAAGCTTCACAAATGAAGAGAAAAACGGGCAAGGATGAAAAAGATAATTAGAAGGAGAAATTCAAATTAGTATCAAGCACAGGAGAAACAGCTTGTTGTCATTCACAATTTTTACAAATACAAAATGAAATAAGCCATCACTTGATACCCCCATGACTGAATGAAACCACAAAGACTGATCATGTCCAGAGAGTGTCGATGTCCAGAGAGTGTCAGTGGGGACACCGCTGCCCCACACACCAGCATCATTTAAAATGGTCACCACCTGTCCAGAGAGCAACTTGGCAATATCTGTTGACACTCTGAATGCCCAAACCATTCAGCCCAGCAAGTCCACTTCTAGGAACCTATGCCAAGAAAACAACCCCATGCAGATGCAAGGGTTTAATGTACGAGACTCCACATGTCAGCATTCTCCGTGAGTGTGAAAAATGGAACAACCCAAAAGCTCACTAAGTAAACAGTCACGTATTATGAAAGCGTCAGAATAATGCCACTTGCGCAACGGGCACGGGGCCATCTCTAAGACACAGCTGGTGGGGGGATCAAGATCATATTTACAAATAAGATGCAAATCTTATTTACAATAGGATCTCACTTTGTTGAAAAATACTTTTAAACTATGTATGTATTTAAAAGACAAACTATTTCCACAGACAGAAAAGAAAATGGGAGGAATGGCCACCCAGCTGTGAACACTGATGATCTCTGCGGGCACTGAATGGGGCAGTGGTGAAATGAGGGGGAAGCTTTCACTTTCTATTCTACATGATGCATTTCTGTAAAGTTCTAATCTTTATAATTAGTACGTTTGAATCTCACAATCAGAAAAAATATTTAAAGGATCTCAAGATCTAGCATATGTTAGACGCCAGCCCCCGCTGATGGAGCCAGGGTCCTTCTCAGCTCCAAGTTCCACTGCCAGAAAAATGGCACCTTTCTTCTCCAGAGATACAAGATAATTGCGAGAAGGCAAAATGTTTTAAAACAGAGATATCAAGCCAGGTTCAGTGGCATGTACCTGTAGTCCCAGCTATTCAGGAGACTGAGGCGGGAGGATTGCCTGAGCCCAGGAGTTCAAGTCCAGCCTAGAGACAACATAGCAACACCTCCATCTCAAAACGCAAAACAGAAACTACAGATGGCAGATCTATTTGTTTTAACGATTAGCTCTGCTGGGGAGTGCTGCCCCTCAGGCCTTAATCTACCCAGGCAGCTTCTAGTTATTAAAGACTTCTCAGTATTGGAGAATGAAACAAAATAGACAAGCACCTTAAAATTCACCAGAAGTTCCCAAGGGATTTGCTTCCACGGATAGAAAATAATCGAGTCCGTTTTTCTGAAAACCTGCTTTAAAGTCCAATTGTGGGGAACTGATGTAGATGGCTCCATTTTAACCTCTTCGGCCAGAGGAAATCTAAAAGTTCTTCCTTCCAGCTCAACAGAACAAATCCACCTACTGCTTCTGCAAAAGGAGGACAAAGATCCTCCTGTGGCCGCAGAATTCGGCAGCTTTTCCTTGGATTCCTAGGACAACGAACAGCTCCGGGACACCAGGCCAAGCTTCAAAAGGCAGCCTGCCAGCCATCGGACTCCCAGGCACCTGTGCAGTCGTAGCAGTTGAGGAACTGGGGGAGGGGTTGGTTTCAACCTATTTGCCAGATCAGCAGTAAAATAAGACATGTTTAAAAGGAACAACTGCACATCAGCCAGGGCTCTAGTCCCCAGCCCATCAGGTCAGCAGCCCAGCCCCTCGGTGTGCTGGTGAGCAGGACAATCAGCAAAGGCCTTTCTCCCTGGAATAACTGACAGTCTCTCACCATCCCCATTCCCACTGCCTGATGTGTCCTGAGAAGTCTCTGAAATTCAGGTTTGGGACATCAGTTGACATGAATTACAGCATAATATTAGATGTCTGATTACAACCATCAAGATGATAGAAAGGTCTAATCGCGGAGGTGCTCTCCACCCTCAACCCCCACCTCGAATAGAGCTCTCTCTCCTTCAAATCAGATCTTTCTTCTCTTTCATTTCTTTTTTTTTTCTTTTTTTCTTTTTGAGAGAGGTTCTCGCTCTGTCATCCAGGGGAGTGCAGTGGCACCATCACAACTCACTGTAGCCTCAACCTCCTGGGCTAAAGCGATCCTCCCACCTCAGCCTCCCAAGTAGCTAGGACCACACCCAGGAGCCACCACATCTGGCTAATTTTTCTATTTTTTTTATAGAGATGAGGTCTTCCTGTGTTGCCCAGGCTGATCTCAAACTCCTGGGCTTAAGCGATCCTCCCTCCTCATCCTCCCAAAGTGCCGGGATTACAGCATGAACCACCGTGCCCGGCTTTCAAATCAGATTTCTAAGGAGCCTAACAAGTAGCAGGCCTTTCCAGTTATGACGCATAAAAGTAACAAAGGCAGCCTCAGTCAGTGTCCAGCCAGTCCCAGCAGACAGGGTTAATGAAGGGGGCATGGGCCTCACGGGGCGGGGGGGTAATACTGTCCCCCACCTCCACGCCACGCCAGTGAGAAAAACAGACTGACTGCAGCTCCAAAACATACAGCAACTGACCCATGAAACAGGGACCTCTGGCGCTTGACATTATCAGGTTAGAGATGTTTCTGGACCAGCAGCCCCCAGAGGATGAACAGCTCCCTCCACCTGAAAGGGGAAGAGGGCCCAAGCTGCAGGCGCCCTGGCGTATCAAGGCCATGGACAGGAGGCACCGGAACGTCTCCCCAGACCCCACCCTGCTGCAGAGGCCTCTGGAGCCCATCACCCGCAGCGCTGCTGTTCCCGCTCCTTCTTGGAGAACAGGGTCAATTTAATCTAGAAATCCTGTAAATCTTTGTAAAAAAAAAAAAAAAAAAAGGCAGGGTAAAATAAAATGTCCGCACTAGCAAGGCTGGGACTTGGCATCAGGAGCCACCTCCTACAGAACCCATTGGGGAATGGGCTCCAGAGCCTCCCCATGACGCTGGCGCTGCCTCGGCCAGACACCTGCCCCTGCCACCCTCCTGCATCCTCACTGCACTCCTCCCCACCCCATGCCATGCATCTTCTGCCCACACCTCCCCACACCCTCCCCTCCCCTCTGGATGCACCCCTCAACATGCCCCTGACCATGTCTTCCTCCCGCGTTCCGAACTGTCCACTAGGGAAGCCAGGTACAGAAATCACTGTCCTAGAATTCGCTTGGTAAACTATGCATTGTTATTGGCCCGCCTACTTTGCTCCCAACCCACAGCAAGGGCTCTCCAGGGCTACCTAGCCCCTAATGGTCAGGAACTGCCACCCAACGCCCATCTCCAGCTCTGACCTACACAAACCACATAATCCTGCTGCCAAAAACTTGGCCCTCCCTATGCCCAGGGTGCCACACTCCAGGCTGGCCCTTCTGCCTAGAGGGCTCTTCTGGCCTGGGCTCTGAAGGGGCAAACTCACCCACTCTTTTCGGATGGGGTCCATGATCCACCTCAACCTACCATGGGGCGCTCACATCTTCCAGAATGTGCCTCTCTAGGAGGGCCTTGGACCCAGAGCCAGAATGGGGCTCTGATGCCATTGCGCATTCTCCAGAAACCCCTTCCATGCCCTCCCTCCTGATCCCACCAAGCTCTAAACTGGGAACAAGAAAGCTGGAATACAGTAAATGGAAAATACCTACTGAGTGGATGGGTGGATGGATGGATGGACAGAGCTCCAGGCAAAGGGACCCAGGGACAAGAAAAGAGAAGGGTACCTGCTCCCGGTTCTACCACTGCAGAGTCCCTGAGTGTCAAAGGACTGAGAGGTGAATGATGGGCAAGGTGAGACCTACCACGTTAGTGTCCCGCACCCCTTTGTTTCCACTATTAGATTAAGCCATCCTATGTGACGGATAAAGGGAGCAACACATACAAGAATTTAGGCCAGGGCTGCCAAAGTGAGGGGTGGGAATGCTGCCAGTCCAGGGGTCCCCCACGGCAGCTCCCCAAACAAAGTCAAGACAAGTTGGAGGTGAGGCTGCCTCTGGGTGTATCAAATCAACTGAAGTAGCGCCAGTCCTCAGTGCTGATTAAGTACAGGCCCGCCTGTGATCAAGAAGAAAACCATTACTTAATAAAATGCAATTAATTTAGAAGCTGAAATCTGTGAAAGCCCAAGGGAAAGACACAATCAGGAGTTCCTGGTCTGGAGGGGCTTTTCCCCGCAAAGCTTCTAACCCAAGATAGCACAAAGACGTCCTCCCCAACAACCGCACATCCAACCTGCAAAACGATGACATGCTCCCTTCCAGGTACCTGAATCTTAGGACTCAAAGGGTAGAGAAAGTTCACAGGCAGAATCTTCACAATACTTGCACGAAAGAAAAGCACTTCTAGTAGGGCCTGTGGGTCAGGAAAACCTCGACTTCACCCAATGCCATTCCCGAGAGAATCAGCCATCAATGTGACCCCCTCAGTCCTGCCTCAGGGACTCAGAATCTAGCAGTCAGGCCAGAAGGGAAGTGCAGGGACCTATGGCCAAAATCGGTCCATTCATCACTCAGCTGACAGCTTTCACGCGTACTAGCCAGAATCAGTTAGAGGCTGGAGGTAGTGCCAGGTGTCTGAAACCCAGCAGGCAAGTTGGTAAAACACACACACACCCTAACCCTGGTGACTGCACTGACTGAGTGCTTTGCTGTAACAGAACACTTGCACACATCTCATCTCCTCCATCCACAGTAACTCAGTGGCTGGTGAGGAATGGGACACAGATCTCCACATGCCCTTCTTGGGATGAGTCAAGACAAACTCGAAACAGTGACGCTGTACAGCTGGCTCTCGCACGTGGAGGCAGAGCCTGGCTTCCCAGAGCTTCCAATCCCTAACACAGGCCTGGCCCCCCTGCACCACACCCGTGACAGCTGCCACCAGCTCCAGATAATACAGACAGATGCTAGAGTACATGGCTCACTTATTACACCAAAAGACTGAGAAACAGAAACTGTGTTTTATTTGCACAATGCACACACTTGCTTCCAGAGAGACCTGAAAAATCCATCATCTCTAAATGCACCCGTTCACTCAATTAGTGGTTTTCCTGTTTTTGAAACAATGGATTTTTCCAAGACAGTTGACAATCAAACCAACTGTGGGAAACCATAAACTGTACTTCTTTTATTAAATTAACAATGCAACCGTTCAGAGCAATTCCTATTTAGAGCTGCCCTGCTGGAGAGTGAATTCCGGAAATGTAAAACCAACCAAATAAAAAAAAAATTATATATCTATACACACATATACACACACACACACACACAAACGCACATACTCACAGTTACGCATCGCTTAATGACAGGGATGTGTTCTGAGAAATTTGTCATTAGGAAATTTCATCATTGTGCAAATATCACAGAGCATACTTTATACAAACCTACTCCACACCTGGGCTATCGGCTACACACCTGGGCAGCATGTTATCATGCTGAATACTGTGGGCAACTGTAACCCAATGGTAAGTATGTATCTAAACATACAAAAGGCTCAGTAAAAATATGGTATAAAAGATAAAACACAGGGGCTGGGCACAGTGGCTCACGCCTGTAATCCCAACACTTCAGGAGGCCAAGGTGGTGGATCATGAGGTCAGAGGGTCGAGACCATCCTGGCTAATACAGTTAAACCCCGTCTCCACTAAAAATACAAAACATTACCCAGGCGTGGTGGTGGGCACCTGTAGTTCCAGCTACTCGGGAGGCTGAAGCAGGAGAATGGCGTCAACCCATGAGGCAGAGCTTGCAGTGAGCCGAGATCACGCCACTGCACTCCAGCCTGGGTGACAGAGCAAGATTCCGTATCAAAAAAAAAAAAAAAAAAGAAAAGAAAAGGCACAAAGTAAGAATATGCTATGAAAGATAAAACACAGTACCCCATCTAGGGCACTTACTACGAATGGAGCTTGCAGGACAGGAAGTTGCTCGGGTGAGTCAGTCTGTACACTAGCACAGACTTTATAAACATTGTACACTTAGGCTACGTTTTTTAAAAAAATAAAGTAACTGCACTACAACTTTACGACAATGTCACTAGGCAATAGGAATTTTTCAGCTCCATGATAATCTTATGGGACCTCTGTCATATATGCTATCATTAACCAAAACATTGTCACGTGATGCATGACTGTACATATATATCGCAACTGAAAATGCTAAATGTCAAGCGTTCTCCGACTCACTATTTACTAATTAGGGTTTCCCCAGAACTGTCTTTGCCTGAGAATTTCAGAACCAAGCGTCTCTCTGTACAGTTGATTCTAGGGACAAGAAGTGCTAAGAATCCATGTTGGCTTCAAATGCAAAATGGAAAACACCTTAGTGTCCCACCAACCATGTCAGCCATGTTCCTGGAGGGCAAGCTCCTAGACCCTCTGCCCATCCCTGTGAAGAGCCCACGTCATCTGTGGCATTTCCATGACTCTCCGATGCCAGCCATCAGTCTCTCGGCACGTGTTGAAAATTAGCCCTGTACGTGCCCACCAGTGGTCATAAGTCCTAGTCATGCCCACCCCATTAAAACAAATCTGATACAAAATGGGCCCCAGCAGGAGACAGCGAGAAAACACGGGCCTCACGCTATCTCCAGCTCAGGCTCAACGGCCAGCACTGCCCCGCCACAGCAGAGTGCTCTTAGGCAACCCACAGCTCAGCTACCTGTCCCCAGCCTCCTCGTTTCAAAGTTAAAACAAGACCTGCTTTCCAGATTTGATGGGAAGTTATTTAAAATGACAAACAAAGAGGGTGGAACTCAACACACAGAATTGCCCGATGACGTGTGTTTCTTTCCAGGGGTTTCGCCATCAAAACCATCTTCAAATGTCGGAGTGTTTCCGTTTCCAGAAAACTAGAGATGAAAATATTTTCAGTCACTCAACACAGGTATCTCAACCACATATTTTTTCTCTTAATTTTGATCCTTGAAACACAAAACGAGAGATGCAGCACCTCACATTAAAACAGCCCTTCAGAGTTTACGACATGCCTCCTCTGCATTCTCTCATGAGGCCGTAGCTGTAGCTCACAAACCCGACCCTTAAAACTCCCAGGACAATAAGAGAAGCTACACCATGGAGCCCTTACTGTCATAAAATATCTCTCAACAGTTCAATATCGCATCTCGTCTGTGCCTTAAAACAACCACAGGCAAGAGGCCTCATGCCTGTATTGCAGATACTGAGACTCTCAAGCCAGATGACTGGCCCTGAGCCCCAGGGATTAGTGGCAGGGCCAGGCTGGAACTGAGCTCTTGTTATTCCAAATCCCATCCTCTTTTCCGACCTCCCAGTCCCTTTCTCATCAAACCAAAGCATCTTCTCCAACCAGGCCAGGACACAGGCAGGAGAGAGTCAGACAGAAGGAGGCTTCTGGAAGGGAAAGCAGAGTGGCTGAGAGCCCTGGGACAGAGTCTGACATCAGATACAAGACAAGTTTGGAAAGAACCAGATGGAGCGGGAAGGGAATCTGGGCATGCGGGTGCCTCCTTCCAAAGTGCATCCACATCCGAGGTGACCGGACTCCCCGGACTGGGAAACCCAGATCCTGTCCCCCTGCGTAGTGGCCACACCTCTGGGAGGGGAGAAACCCTTGCCTCACCTCACTGGAGGGACCCTGACCCAGAGGCCTGAGAAAAAGCCACCTGCCAACTTGCACCTTAGAAAAACTTGTCTCACTTCAACCTGCAAAGCTCTCAGGTCATTATTTCTAAAACCACTGCCCTTTCTCAAAGAGGAAGGAAAATAGAAAAAAAAAAAAAAACAAGCAAACAAAAACAGAAAAAGGCACAGAAGGTTGAAGAGGCCAGAGGCAGTTTAGCCCAAAAACAAAGTGCCAGACGCAAGATGCCAAGTTTGGGGCGCTTCATCTACCGCATGCCCGTTTAGGAGCTGACTAAACTCAACCTCAGATTTACGTCGGGTGCCTGCCAGGTCGTATCTGAAGAGATCTGAAAAAATAAGCCTTTCTTCTGCCAGTAAATACTAAGTTAAGACTAGCATGCCCCTCTAAGGCTTTGCTCTCCCCTGGGTACCGCAGGACAGGCCTCTCTGCGGGCGTTCTCCGCACCTTCCCTCCGCGTCGGCCACGGGGAAAGGAAGTTCGCCCCTCGCCTGGGCATACCGAGGCCCGCCACCCGGCCCATGGAGCCCTGCTTGGGAACTGGGGGCCCGATGTTCTCTTTCACCATCTGCGGCCTGATCTCCCTCCAGCAGCCTTGCCAGGCAGTGCCTGGCGTGGAGATGAGGCCAGGTCCGCACTGTGCCCCCAACCCGGAGCCTGCAGCCCAGGGGCAACAAGGTGCGGATTTTTTTGAGAAGTTTTTCCCCTGGGCCTTATTATACAGGGAAAGGGAAGGGGCGAAGATCCGGGCTCGGGTTCTCTGGGGGCAGCGAACCCAGAGGCTACCCCAAACTCAGTAGTTGCCGCCCGGCACGGGGACTTGATGCCGGCACCAGCGGCCCGGCCAGCTCCGCGAGACCCGAGCGGGCGGCCCCGCCAGACAGCGCCACTTGCCCGCGCCGGGTGGCCCCTCGCCGCGGTGAGCCCCTCCTGGGATGCGAAAGCCACCGCCGGGTGCTCGCCGCACCCGCCCGCCCGCCCAAGTCCGGGGGGCAGCGCTGGGGAGCTCTTGGCCCGCAGCTTCCGCGACGCCCCCCAAGCGTCCGGGTCCGCGCGGCGCCGCCGGCGAGTCAGGCAGCCCAGGTTCCCCAGCTTACCTGGCCAGGGCGCTGGGCTGCCCCGGTGCGCCGCCGTCCCCGCCCCGCCGCCGCCGGCTCCGTTAGCGAGGCAGGGTTCCTTGAGAGCCCGCGTCTAGCCGCACACCGCTACTGCTAATGAGCCCTGAAGCTGAATAGCGACCGGCGCTTACCGCAAGCAGAGTACGGAAAGCACTCAGGACCGCCTCTACCCGGTGCACGCACACTGACCTGCGGCTGCCAAGCCCGCGCCCCGGTGCCCGCCGCTTTGCCTCACCCGCTCTTGGATCACTGGGGCTGGAAAACGCTTTCCGGCGACACCGCGCGCGGGGAAGAGAGGAAAGAAAAAGATGCGTCCGTGCCGGGCGTTCGCGAGGCCCTGCGCCCCCTTTTCCCGGCGATGGGACATCGGCAGGGCGGGTGGGTGCACCTAGGACCCGGGTCCAGCCGGGAGGATCTCCGGGGCCCGGGCTGGAACCCAGACGCTTGTAGGCTCAGCGCCCCGAACATCCCGGGCCCTGGGGACCACACTGATGGCCCGAGGCACGTCCCGGCCCTGCTGGCTGGGGAGCTGCAGGGGTCTAGTCCCGCGGGTAAAGTCGGCGAATGCGAGGCTCCGCGCTCTGCTCGCTCGGCCCCGCGCAGCTGTAAGCGGGGACCTTAGAGCGAGGAGCCCTCGGGGAGCGCGGCCTCCGAAAGGCCCATCCGGCAGGGGAGGCTCCCTCTGCCTCCCCACCGCAGCACCCCTAGGCGCATGCTGGACTCTTAAGTCTTCCCTGCCGGTCCCCAGTAACCACCCTAGCATCCGATTTCTGATACCCTGTGCTGCTTTAGCGCCCAGTCCCAGGGCCTCACTCCAGGCCTTTCTCTCCTTGCTGTCCTGAATGGAGAGGACCCTGACCTCGGCGGGGCCCTGCTGAGCACACACTCCCAGACACTCACACACATCCCCAGGGGAGCCAGTCTTCCGCCCCCACAGCTTAAGAAATCCCCTGGAGGCCCTCGAAGGTCGTGCTGGGGACTCCAGTGTCACCTTCGGCCCTCTGGCCCTTTCATTGAGACCCAGGCAGATGTGGTAAGCCGTGGGAGACACACAGGGCGCCTCGTCTGTGCGGAGCGGGACCTCAGCTGCCTCCCTCCCCCAAATCCTGGTGATTTGCCCTCGTTTCCTTTTCTCCTTGTGGCTGGACTAGGCGAAGCTGTGGCATGGGAAGTTCTGAAGACGGCGGGGAGGGGCGGGGGGGCACAGAAGGACGGGAAGCCTGGGGGTGAGGAGAGCCCATCTTCCTGCTGCCCTGAGGGCCCGAGCTGAGATCCTGAGGAGAACGGGCTGGGGGAAGCCAAATCCTGAGCTGCACTAGGGTTAGATACAGTGTGGACTCGGCCTCTACACACCCTCAGCCTGTAGGACAGCAGCTGTGAAATGAATGGGATTCAAGGTGGGGTCTGATAAATCACATTTATATCCTCTCCTTCCATTCAACTAGTAGATCAGTGTTTTTAAAAGTCTAAGCCACAGAGCAAAGAGGGCGGAAGGAAGTCGTTAGCAGATGAACGATTTCATCTGGAAGATGAAAAGGATTTAGAGACCTGTGGGATAGATTAGAGGGCACAAGCCCAGAAAATATGCAGAGGGTCTTGAGCGCAGGGGGTCTGAGCCATCCGCCTGTGAAAACCTCAGGGAACCTCCAAGCTCCAGTGCAGGTATCACAGAGGGCAAAGTGGAAATGGGGCTGGAACAGGCAGAATAAATAAATGAAGATCCAGTATGGACAATTAATGCCCCTTCCCCCAAATCACGGATGCAGCCAGGCACTTAACCCCAAAGAAAAAAATCAGAGATTCTCTCCAAAGAGAGTTGTGTACACTGCCTGGTGAGAGTGGGTTCTGCTAGTGTAGTTGTCGGTCCTCCGGAGGAAGCCCTCCTTACCGTGGCATTTAGAGGTCCACTATTGTAATGACTAGTTACCACTCTAAGCTCTTCCCACATGCACATAACCGCCATCAGCCTGTCTGTAAAACTCCTTTAGATACAAAAGGAGAGGATGCCAGGTAGCCCCATATATTTTAGAAAAGCTTCCAAAGTGAGGGAGAAAGAGCCAAAGAAGTCCTCAGAGAACATTCAGAGAATAAAAGAGTAAAAAGAAAGAAAGAAAGTGTGTATCCTCAGGAAAGCTCAAGAAAATACCGTAATACATCTTTAAAAAGACACACACAGGATGTTAAAAAAAAAAAACAAAAAAAGGAACAGAGAAACAACTATCTTTTTAAAGATCATGGTAAAGATATAATATTTAGCATTTCAACCATTTTTAAATGTACAGTTCAGGGCTGTATTATTCCGTTTTCATGCTGCTATAAAGATATTATCCAACACTAGGTAATTTACAAAGGAAAGAGGTTTAATTGACTCATAGTTCCACATGGCTGGGAAGGCCTCAGAGAACTTACAATCATGGTGCAAGGAGAAGCAGGGACCTTCATGTGGTGGCAGGAGAATGTGTCAGTGCAAGAAAAACTACCAGTTATAAAACTATCAGATCCTGTGAGAATTCACTCACTATTAGAAAACAGCATGGGGGAAACCACCTGCATAATCCAATCACTTGCCACCAGGTCTCTCCCTAGTCACCTGGGGATTACAATTCAAGATGAGATTTGGGTAGGAACACAAAGCGTCACCATATCAGTAGCATTAAGGATATTCGCTCATTGTTCTCAAACTGTCATTGACAACCCTTCCCAGAACTCTTTTTTATCTTGCAAAATGGAAACTCTGTACCTACCAAGCAATAACTCCCCATCCTCTGCTGCCCCCCGCCCCCACCCTGGCAACCACCAGTCTAGTTTCTGTTTCCATGAATTTGACTACTCAGGCTGGTCTTGAACTCTAGGGCTTAAACAAACCACCTGCCTCAGCCTCCCAAAGTGCTGGGACTACAGGCATGAGCCACCGCGCCTGGCCCTATTTTTTTACTTGGTCATTGTCTCCCCATCTCACACCCCTACCACTCATAAAATGAAGGAGAATAAGGATTTTGTTATGCTCACTACTATATCCCTAGGACTTTGAATAGAACAGTGACTGGGACATGGTAGGTGCTCAGTTAGTGTCTGTGAACAAAGTAGTGAAGATGATTACTCTTCACCCTCATGAAGCTTCTGTCTGGAGCCTTCCTGCTGGACTGTGTGCAGTGGCTGGCTGTGCACCACATCAGCCCAGAGCAGAGGTTACAATAGAGGTCCCCAGGCATCTCCTTCAGATGCACGAATTAGAATTTCTGGGGGAGGTTCTTGGGAATTTTTATTTGGGGGCCACTGCTTTAGATGGCCAAGAGTTGGTTCAGCTCAGGGCCTAGCAGAAAGGCTTTTTTCCCTCCTTTCAAAGTCTGGTGGCTGACTGTGCTCTCAATAGGACATTAATAGCGTCATCCAATAGCTTCATCCTAGCAGGCAGGAAGCACTTAAGAACTTTTAGTTGGAAGAAAGATAAAATGAAATCTGTACTTAGTTATCACAATTTTCTTTTTTCTTTTTTTCAAGACGCCAAGGGCAAGTAATGAGAACGTTCTTGATGCAGCAGAGGAATCCCTGGTCTGGGAACCAAGATGACTGGGTTTGCACCCCAGTTGTTGCTGCTTCCTAGGGAGGGCAGTCTCTGAGCCCCACATTCCTTATCTATAAAAAGGGACTAAATCGGCCGGGCGCGGTGGCTCAAGCCTGTAATCCCAGCACTTTGGGAGGCCGAGACGGGCGGATCACGAGGTCAGGAGATCGAGACCATCCTGGCTAACACGGTGAAACCCCGTCTCTACTAAAAATACAAAAAACTAGCCGGGCGAGGTGGCGGGCGCCTGTAGTCCCAGCTACTCCGGAGGCTGAGGCAGGAGAATGGCGTAAAAACCCGGGAGGCGGAGCTTGCAGTGAGCTGAGATCCGGCACTGCACTCCAGCCCGGGCGAAAGAGCGAGACTCCGTCTCAAAAAAAAAAAAAAAAAAAAAAAAAAGGGACTAATACTACTTAGACAATGGAGTTGTTTCATTTATTTATTCATTCAATGATTATTCATTCCTTCAAACATTTATTATCTTCTGCATTCTAGGACTGAGCCAAGGCCCAGGTGATATAGAAATAAATAAGAGGCCAGGCATGGTAGCTCATACCTGTAATCCCAGCACTTTGGGAGGCCCAGGTGGGTAGATCACTTGAGGTCAGGAGTTGGGGACTGCCTGGCCAGGGATCACAGGTTTTAAGGGTAATTTGGTGGGTAGGGGGCCAGTGAATCAGGAGTGCAGATTAGTTGGCTCGGGGATGAAATCATAGGGAGTTGAGGGCCACAGAATTGGTTGGCAGGTCCAGGTGCGGCCATCCAGTTGTTAGAAATGCAAAAACATGGAGAGACATCACGGGGTTTTAGTAGAAACCTTGTGTCTGCTAAAACTATAAAAATTAGCCGGTTTTGGTGGCACATGCCTGTAGTCTCAGCTACTCAGAAGGTTAAGTCAGGAGAATCGCTTGAACCCGGAGGGGGAGGTTCCACTGAGCCAAGATCGTGCCACTGCACCCCAGCCTGGGCAACAAAGCAAGACTCCATCTCAAAAAAAAAAAAAAAAGAAAGAAAGAAAAGAAATAAACAAGAGACAGTCATTGTGAGGAATAATGATATATGTGTCCCCAGGGCCAGAAGTGCCCTACCTCTTCCTGCTTGTAGCTGTGCTCTCAGTGAAGTCCCAGCACAACACAAGAAAAAGGACCTGCTCTGGCAGCGTTTTGTGGGACTTTAATTAAATCACAATGCATCTAGCATTACAGGAACAGGCATGGGACATCCCAAGCCAGCTCAAAGGAGTTAACGTTCTTCAAAACTTATATAGAGTAAGTTCACTTTCTATGCTACCAATCTTTATTTACTCATCCATACAACAAATATTTATTGGATATTCACTACTATTCCTATTGGGTGTTGTGCAACTGCGAAGGAGGTTGCCGTTTGCAGTAAAAGAATCACTGGATAAGAAACAAGTTTGAGGCTGGCGCAGTGGCTCATGACTGTCATCCTAGCACTTGCGAGGTCAAGGCAGGTGGATCACTTGAAGTAAGGAGTTCCTGATCAGCCTGGCCAACATGGTGAAACCCTGTCTCTACTAATAATACAAAAATTAGCCAGACATGGTGGCACACGCCTGTAATTACAGCTACTCTGGAGGCTGAGGCAAGAGAATCACCTGAACCTGGGAGTCAGAGGTGAGAGTGAGCCGAGGTCACACAACTGCACTCCAGCCTGGGTGACAGAGTAAGACTCTGTCTCAAAAAAAAAAAAAAGGAAAAGGGAAAAAAAACAGATTTGAGGGAAGATTGAGTTTCATTCTAGAGATGCTGAGTTTAAGGCCTGTGAGAGGTACATGCCTGGAACTTAGGGCAGATGCCTGTTCTCCAATATACAGAAGATATGGTAAGCCATGCATGCAGGTGCACTAGGTAGAAATTGTAGAATAAGAGGGCCCAGCGCCAGGTGGGCATGGTGGCTCACGCCTATAATCCCAGCACTTTGGGAGGCCGAGGCAGGCAGATCACTGAGGTCAGGAGTTTGAGACCAGCCTGACCAGTATGGAGAAATCTGGTCTCTACTGAAAATACAAAATTAGCCGGACGTGGTGGTGCATGCCTGTAATCCCAGCTACTTGGGAGGCTGAGGCAGGAGAATCACTTGAACCCGAGAAGGTGGAGGTTGCAGTGAGCTGAGATCACCCCATCGCACTCCAGCCTGGACGAGAGCGAAACTCCGTCTCAAATAATAATAATAGTAATAATAATAATAATAATGATAAAAAACAGAGGGCCCAGGGCCTTTGTTTGCCTTTCACTGCAGGATCCCCTAACTCTCACCACCATAACAACCCATACCCCATATTGGAAAGTTAGAGCTATAATCAAGGGAGTTGTCAAGTGATCCTCCCACTTCATCCTCCCAAGTAGCTGGGACCACAGGTGCATGCCACCACACCCAGCTAATTTTTTTTCTTTCTTTCTTTCTTTCTTTTTTTTTTGTAGAGACAGAGATCTTACTGTGTTTCCTAGGCTGGTCTGAAACTCCTGGGCTCAAATGTTCCACCTGCCTCAGCCTCCCAAAGTGTTGGGGTTACAAGTATGAGCCACCACCCCCGGCAACTAAAGCAAATTCTAAAAAGAAGGACAACGAAGACTGATTTCAGAATGTACTTAAACCATACTTTGCTCCTGGTAAAAAGATAGACACACTGATCAATTGAACAGCATAGTCTATAAATCGTCCCACATATGTATGGTCAGTTGATTTTTGACAAAAGTGCTAAAGTGATTCAATGGGAACAGGAAAGTCTTTTCAACAATTGTGCTGCACCACCTGGATATCCAGTGGGAAAAAATGCTATTACACACTTAATGGACTATATACAGTGTAAACATAACTATTTATTTATTTTATTCCTTTTTTTTTTTTTTAAGACAGGGTCCTCCTGTCCTCTAGGTGAAGTGCAGTGGCACAATCATGACTCACTGCAGCCTTGAACTCCTGGGCTCAAGCCATTCTTCTATCTCAGCCTCCCGAGTAGCTAAGACTACAAGTGTGCACCACCATACTTGGCTAATTATTTTTATTTTTTGTAGAGATAGGGTTAAACATAACTTTTAGATGCACCAAGAAACCAAAAATGTTGTGTGACTCACTTCATTGTGATGATATATTAGATTTATTGTGGTGATCTGGAACTAAATCTGCAATATCTTCATGAGATGCCCGTACAGAAACTCTCAAGTCTCCACCAAAAAAACTGTTAGAACTAATAAACAAATTAAATGGCACTGCAGGATAGAAAATCAATATACAAAAATCAGTTGTGTTTTTATATACTAGTAATAAACTATCTGAAAAAGACATTAAGAAAAAAATCCCATGTACGATAGTATCAAAAACAGAAAAACTTAGGAATAAATTTAACTAAGGAGATGAAGGATCTGAACATTGAAAACTAGAAAACGACTGGGCATGGAGGCTCAAGCCTGTAATCCTAGCACTTTGGGAAGCTGAGGCAGGTGTATCACAAGGTCAGGAGTTCAAGACCAGCCTCGGCAACATGGTGAAACCCTGTCTCTACTAAAAATACAAAAATTAGCTGGATGTGTTGGCACACGTCTATAATCCCAGCTACTTGGGAGCTGAGTCAGGAGAATCGCTTGAACCCAGGAGGTAGAGGTTGCAGTGAGCTGAGATGGCACCATTGCACTCCAGCCTGGGTGACAGAGCAAGACTCTGTCTCAAAAAAAAAAAAGAAAGAAAGAAAAAGAAAAGAAAACTAGAAAACATTGATGAAAGAAATTGAAGAAGGCAAAAATAAATGGAAATACCTGCTGTCCTCATGTATTGCAAAAATCATTATTATAAAAATGTCCATATCCCCCAGGTGGACCATAGATTTAATTCCAATGACATTTTGACAGAAATAATAATATAGTACTAGAATTTGTATTCACAAAAACCCTGAATAGCCAAAGCAATCTTGAGCAGATAGAACAAAGATGGTGCATCACAATTCCTTTAAAATTATATTGCAAAGCTACAGTGAACAAAACAGTATGATACCGGCATAAAACTAGACACATAGATCAACAGAACAGAATAGAAAGGCTAGAAACAAAGTACACACGTAGTATTCAGTAAGCTAATATATCTGTATAGTAAACTAGTCTTCAAGAAAAGCACCAAGAATACCCATGGAGAAAATATAATGTTTTAAATAAATGGTTTTGGGAAGGCTAGATTTCCATATGTAAAAATGAATTTGGAAACTTATCTTGCACCATACACTAAAAATCAACTTAAATGGATTAAATACTTAAATATAAGATATGAAACCATAAAACTTTTTATTTTTATTTTTACATTTGTTTTTGGAGAGAGGTCTGGCTCTGTCACCCAGACTGGAGTGCAGTGGTGTGATCACAGCTCACTATAGCTACAACTTCCTGGGTTCATGCATTCCTCCTGCCTCAGCCTCCTGGGTAGCTGAGACTACAGGCAAGCACCATCATGTCTGGCTAATTTAAAAAAAATTTTTTTTTATAGAGATAGGGGTCTTACTATGTTACCCAGGCTAGTCTCAAACTCCTGGACTCAAATTATCCTCCTGTTTCAGCTCCTAAAGTTCCAGCATTACAGGTGTAAGCCACCATGGCCAGCCATAAACCTTTTAGAAAACATAGAGAAAAAATTCCTTGGAATTGGTCTTGGCAATTATTTTTGGAATATGATCCCAAAAGTACAGGCAACAAAAGCAAAAGTGAAGAAGCAAGACTGTATCAAATGATAACATTTCTGCACAGCAAGGAATCAATCAATAAAGTGAAAAGACAGTCTACAGAATGGGAGAAAATATTTGCAAACTTTATATCTGATAGATGGTTAATATCCAAAATCTATAAGGAATTCATACAACTCGATAGTCAAAAGCAAGCAAGCAAAACCCCCAAATAACCTAATTTTAAAATGGACAAAGGACCCGAATAGACATTTTTCTGAAGAAGACATACAAATGGCCAACAGTATATGAAAAGGTGCTCAGCATCACTAATCATCAAGGAAATACAAATCAAAATCATGAGATACGACCTCACACTTGTTAGGAGGGTTATTATCAAAAAGTCAAAGATAGTACGTTGGCAAGGATGTGGAGAGAAGGGCGCACATGCACACTGTTGGTGGGAATGTAAGTTGGTAGAACTATTATGGAAAATAGTATGGAGCTCCCTCAAAAGGTTAAATAAAACTACCGTATGATCCCACAATTCCACTTCTGGGTATACAACCAAAGGAAATAAAATGATTGCCTCAAAGAGATACTTACACCTCCATGCTCACATCAGTATTATTCATAACAGCCAAGATAGTGAAAGAACCTAAGTGTCTGTTCACTGATGAATAAAGAAAATGTGTTATGCGTGTATGTTTTTATGATATAGCTATTTAATAGGATATAATTTGGTCGTTGAAAAACATGGAATGACCCTGAAGAACATTATGTTAAGTGATAAGCCAGACACAGAACGACAAATACTGCAGTATCTCACTTATATGTGGAATTTAAAATAGTCAAACTTACAAAATCAGAGAGTAGAAGGGGGGTAGTAACCAGGGGTTGATGGGGACACGAGAAGTGAGAACATGCTGGTTAAAGGATACAAACCCTCAGTTATAAGGTCGGTAAGTTCTGGAGAACTAATATACAGCAGAGGGAAAATGACAATAATGATATACTGTGCATTTGAAATTTGCTACAACAGTAAAATTAAATATTCTCACCATACACACAAAAATACTTAACTATGTGAGGTAATGGATATATTAGTTTCATCGTGGTAAGCAGTTCACAATATATAAGTGCATCCAAATATCACTATGTACACCTTAAATATACAGTGTTTATTTGTCAGTTATACCTCAGTAAAGGTGCACAAATGAGGGAGAAAGCAAAGAGGGCCTAATTAGCCAATATTGTCTTATTTTTCTGTCTCTGAATCCACTTTTACCTGGAGTCAGCTCTACTGTCAGCTTTCTTAGTTTTGATAAGATCCAGTCTGGCCTCTTGGAAAAAAAAATTCTGTTTAACATATCTAACATCTGCGAGGCATTGTTACTTTACACTTCATGAGATTCGTTTCTTTGGTAATTAGACACATGAACATATGTGCACCTGTGTGCGCACGCGCGCGTGCACTTACACACACGCACACACACACACCACTAACAATGAGGCCATCAGGAAAATTTATTCGACAATAATAACTTTGATATTTAATTTATAACACATCTTCAACTTTCCTTTAAAATTCCGATTTTATAAAACAAGATGTTTTCACACCTAAAAGAAATTAAACACGGTTTAAAAGTACTTTTTTTAAAAAAGCTATGATTTATTACACAATTAATATGTGCCAAAATCTATGCTAAGTGCCTTTCATTTTCAAACTTCACACTAACTGTTCAAATTCAGATAATAGTGAAGCGAACTAGAACACAGAAAAATTAAATAACTTGCCCAGGGCCACCCAGCTAGTAAATGCCAGATATCAGTATACACTCCACAATATTAAAATAATTAAAACCAAAATAGTCACTCAGTAAAACTTTAATACTTCACTCACTAATTATCAACTGTTGCAAAGTCGCTTTTGCATTTCCTGAAGATGGGAAAAATAACTTAGCTTGTTTTGGTTTATCTGTATCATTAGTCACATATATTCTTCAATATATATATGAATTTACATAAACATAATCATATTTTGAGCTTATGATATAAGGAGAGCTTTCTATTCTATGCTACACTATGCGATTCTATCACATTTTCAGTGTGTCTGAACATTTAATTCCAAGAAGGTAAAGCAATTGACATGATATGTAGAATTCCACACAGACAAAATTGGCCGTGAAGCCTCTTAAGAGGCAAAAGACATTTTTTATGCTTATTACTGAATTCCTGATGCCTACTTTAATCAAGAAGGGTTGAATATTTTAGATAAACATTATTTATATTTTGCATTTCAAGAAAAGTCATGTTCCTACTTGATGTTACAACCACTAACTTGTATATTTATTTTAATTATTGATCATTCCAGTTTCTCCTTATTATGAATGCAAATATTCTTATCATAACAGCCTACAGTGCTGATATGACTTCTTTGGGGTTTAGGAAAGACAGTAAATGTATCCCTCATGGTTATTCAACATAGCTGACAAGGCCTTACTCGAAGAATGACAGCTTACTCCCGAAGAGATATATCCCATTTGTCTTTATGATTCCCATCTGCAGTAACGAGGATTTGAAATAGCAGATGGCAACTTTACAAGTTCAGTATGTGAAAAAGGCCTCGCCCCTCAGAAACTTCATTTCAGCACAGTCGTATTTCTTGTAACAGCAAACAGAGCCAGTACAATTTTCACTGAACGGTAGTTCTGAATAACAAACTCAGAATTTAATAACATTTCACATTTTCATTTATTTAGAAATACCTAGTTAACATTTATTAAGTTAGGCACCAGCGGTGTAAAGATGGAAAAGCCACTGAATTATGAGAAAGCTGGACATAAAGACAAAAAAGTGACATGTAACCAGTGCTCCTGCAAAGGCCGCCACACAATGCCATGAGCTCACCTAATGTAAGGAGAGCTTTCTATTCTATGCTACACTATGCGATTCTATCGAAGGATAGAAGAAGGATCCAAGAAGAAGAAACTGAGGAGGCCACAGGTCTTCAAGGAATCTGGCAGCCTGTGGAGTAGAAGGTCATTCCAGGAAAAGAACAGGCAACAATGAATCCTCCCAAAGTAACTTCATAAGGATAGAAGTCATGAAAGGTTAGAGGGGACAAGAGCTGTTAGGCAGGTCTGGAAAGTGTCCAGTGAAAAGTTAGGCCAGCCTGAACCATCAAGTGGCAATGGATGATAGAAACGGCTCGTGCTTGTCTGCCAGCTAGGTACAGTGTTATTTCATGAAAAAAGTCCTAAGAAACACTACTGAGATACAAGTCCAGAGCTAGGCAGTTTCAGGCAGTGGTCATCACTGCAGGTGTCTCCAGTTCTCCCGAGGTGCCATAGTAAGGGACGCCTTGAACACAGGAGTGTGTTCCTGCAGGGTGGACGATGGCTGGGGAGTGAAAGTGTAGATTGTCATTGAAAAGCAGCCATTTCGGCCGGGCGCGGTGGCTCAAGCCTGTAATCCCAGCACTTTGGGAGGCCGAGGCGGGCGGATCACAAGGTCAGGAGATCGAGACCATCCTGGCTAACACGGTGAAACCCCGTCTCTACTAAAAAATACAAAAAACTAGCCGGGCGAGGTGGCGGGCGCCTGTAGTCCCAGCTACTCGGGAGGCTGAGGCAGGAGAATGGCGTGAACCCGGGAGGCGGAGCTTGCAGTGAGCTGAGATCCAGCCACTGCACTCCAGCTTGGGCGACAGAGCGAGACTCCATCTCAAAAAAAAAAAAAAGAAAAGCAGCCATTTCAGCCTCAAAGCACTTGTGGTGGTGGCCCTGGCACTGATGGCAGCAAAACTGGGGGAGCTCCACCTTCCAGCAGCCTTCATCCCAAGCGGGCTGGAGGCTATTCAGTTGGTGCAACAGTAATTGCGGTTTTTGTCATTTAAAAGTAACGGCAAAAACCACGGTAACATTTGCAGCTACCCAATAGAACTTGCTCTGATCTGGCCCCTTGGCATTTTCGGGAAACAGCTTAGTGTATACATGTGTGGGGTGTGTCGAGGTGGTGTGTGTGTGTGTGTAGTGTGACTCTAGAGAGCTATGTCCCTGAAAAGCTGTAACTTTGAGAGTCCGGAACGATGGTAGCTGACCTGTCCCTAAGAAAAACTGAAAAATGGGCATTCACTCTGGACCTCAGTTGATCTCTGAAGTCAGCGGAGAGGAAAAACATCAGGCTCATGGGTCTCCGGAAACACTCCAGCAGTTGCAGAAGTAGCTGGAGAGAACAGGACTCATTCCCCCACTAGGAAGGGTTGTCAGTTTTCCCTTCCACAAGCGCAAGAGACAGGGGTAATTCCTCACTGTGAGGAAATGCTCCAGGGTTTCCTGTGGTTCTAATTGGTCAGGGACTCCAGGCAGAAACAGCGTTTTCAGAATGGCCTCATTGTATTGTTAAAAGAAGTATGACCTCTTTTGCACCCTGTGCTAGTGAAGGTCACATGTCGTTTACAATGGCAAGCCAGGACAGAGGTGATGGAAAGGGGCAAAAAGCTTGACTCTCATGAACGTCCCTATCATGATTTGCAGGGACTGTGGGACATTAGAGGGAGGATTCAGTGCTAAAGGAGAGTGTTTATGGATCGAAACTCTGAGTCTCATAGGAGAATCAGGAACACAGTATGTTACTGTGGTGTGTAGATGACTATTTCATGGTAGATTTAGACAACATAGAGAATCTGTCGCCTTTACTCAGAAATTGGCACGGGCCTGGGAAATATATTCATTTATTCCACAAACACTTGTTAAGTGCCTGCTGTGTACCAGGCACTGTTTCAACTGCCATAGGGAATCATACTACTCATAGTGAATGATACCTATAGTGAATAACACATGTAGTGAATGATAGCAGTGAATAATATAGTCAAGCCTCTTTAATAATCTATAAACCTTCTTTTCTTGGGACGCATCCGTGCTACATAATGAAGTAGAAAGAAGTTGGGAGAATAGTAAGGAAGCATTTGTAAGAGTCCATGTGAGAAATCACAATAATTTGAATTACATAGAATAAGAACTTTGGAAAGATGCTCTGTAAACAAGCAATAAGAATGTATTTCTGTAGAGAGGACCTGTGTGGCTGGAAGTCAGTTGTGAGCGACAAGATGTTCACTGTACATAAGAAGATGAGAGCAGTAAAGAGAGAGACTGGGCCCCTTCCAGCCTATGACTTAAGAGCGCTTCCATAAAGGTCTGCATGGTCTATGGTTGTGACTTAAAACTAAGGGTCAGGAAAAGAGAGGAGAGGTAAAGACTCAAACTGAAGCAAAGGGCTACTTGTTACAGTTTTGTGGGTGCAATGACTCCAGAGGCAAAGTCCATATATGAGGAGGATATAATGTGTTTGGGGGCATGGCCATTGGACTCTTTAATTCATATTCTAGGCTACACAGATTTTTTTTTTTTTTTTTTTTTGAGACGGAGTGTTGCTCTGCCCCCCAGGCTGGTGTGCAGTGGTGCGACCTCGGCTTACTGCAACCTCCGCCTCCCTGGTTCATGCCATTCTCCTGCCTCAGCCTCCCAAGTAGTTGGGACTACAGGCACCCGCCACCACGTCTGGCTAATATTTTGTATTTTTAGTAGAGACGGGGTTTCACCATGTTAGGCAGGATGGTCTCGATCTCCTGACCTCATGATCCACCCGCTTCCGCCTCCAAAATGCTGGGATTACAGGCGTGAGCCATCGCACCCGGCCCGCTCCATAGCTTTTATGTCCAAAAGGGTGTGAGCTCCAGGACAGCTCTCTCGTAGGAAACAATGCCAGATGAGGTCACTAGAGAAGGACTTGCTTTACCACAGGGAAATGGTACCATTTCTCTCAGGTCAGTTAGGAGCTTTCAAAGAGAAATATCACAGATAAAGCTCCAATGTTCAGGGCAGACAAAGTACAGTCAGGTGCCATCTACCATGCTGTGAGGGGATACTGGCATTGATGGTAAGATTATAATATTGACGTTGAGAGCCAAAAATATTGAGAAATTCTATCAAATGTTTTCTGGCTCTCCCAGGTATTAGTCATATAACAAGAATCCCAGCCAAAGAACAAGGGATGGCTTGTTGTACAGTCATTAATTTGGCTGATCTTTTTCCCTGGGACCTGAGAGGAGCCCTCTAAACCCCTGACGTTTCCTATGATAGGATTATATTTTGTTACAGATGGTGGGTCTGACAATATCTGAGTTTATGCTGTGGAGATGACCCAGGATGGGGGCCCATCATGCCAGAAGGAACAACTGTGTGATTCGAGGGTTGGGCTTTGAAGCATGTGCTATCAGCCCAGCCTTCTGGGAGGAGAGAGAGGCTAGAGGCTGAACTCAATAATGTGGCCAAGGATTCAACCAGTCATGTGTCCACAATAAAACCCTGATAAAAACTTTGGCCACGGAAGCTCAGGTGAACCTTCCTGGGTAGTGATACACATTGATGTGTCAGGAGGGTGACTTGTCCTGAGGAACCGGAAGTTGTGTGTCTTGGGTCCTCCTAAACCTTACCCTAAGGCTTTCTTTCTTTGGCTGATCCTGATTTGCATCCTTTATTATAAAACTGTAATTATAACTACAGCGTTTTCCTGAGTAATGTGTTATTCTAGCAAAGCTGTGTATCCAATTTGAGTGGGCAGTGGGAATCTCCAACTTTGCAGCCAGTTGGTCAGAAGTGTGTGTGTCTTGGAACCTCCCCCTCCCCTGCTTGTAGCTGATGTCTGAAATGAGGGAGGTCTTTTGGCGCCCTGTGCCCTTGGCCTGTGAGGTTTGACCTAACTCTGTGTAGATAGCATGACAATTGCATCGCATAAGCCAGATAACCACCCCACAATCTAAAAAGAGAGGTGTAAACAAAGAGACACTGCAACTGATAAAGCCTAGAGATGCGCTTCAGACAGCAGAAGCCTCTAGAGCTATTGGTCGAAACAACGAAATGACAATGTTAACAAATTGCTGGAGGAGGAGTTTCTTAGGAGGCTCCTTCCAGTAACCTCACCATGTGTTTATGATAAGAATCCCCAAAAGATCCCTTCATGGCCTTTGCAGAGGAAGGAAAGAGTGACCATTGTGAAATGTAACCAGAGCCTTCTCCAGGGGAAGGACTTCACCCGAGCTCTATTCTGATACTTGATCCAAGCTTGGGAAAGGAATCCCCCCTCACTTCAGGTTCCTTAAGCCTTCTTTCATTACATAATGGGAAAAGTATCGTCAACAGAGAGAGTGCTTCACGGAGATACATTGGGAGCTCTGCAGCCAGGGAAAGGAGCTGGAGGGTGAACATGCTACTGGAGGAAAGGCAGACACAGCTGGGATAGCCACAGCCTGAGCTACCGGCCTAGGAAATGACCCACACTTCATCGGAAGGTTGGAGAATCCTTATGGTTTTCCATATCCAATGATCACTGTTATAAAGCTTGAGTTTAAAGACAGTGACTACAGCTGTTTTCAGTGGAATGAGCTGAAAGACACAGACTCACTATGAGGAGCAGTGCAGACACAAGCCATGAAGCCAAGCGAAGAGCCAAAGACAAAGACACTAAAGGAATCTGGAACCTCTGATATTTACGGCTACAATAAACATTAAACATGGCTTAACTCTTAACCAAATTAACGTGCAGTCTCACATAAAGGCCTATTTACCTCCGTTGTCACTACCTAACGCAATATCTATCTTTTAACAAAAAATTATAAGACATGTCAAAGGCAAGAAAAAACACAGTCTGAAGAGAAAACAATCATCAGAATCAAACTCAGATACGACACAGATGTTGGAGTACCAGAGAGGGAGTGTAAAAATAACTGTGATAAATATGTTAAGGGCTCTCCGGAAAAAAGTAGACAATGTACAAGAACAAATGGATAATATCAGCACTAAGATGGTAGCTTCCAAAAGCCAAAGAAGAAATCTCACAAAGTGTTTCAGAATAAATGAAAATGAAAATACAACTTATCAAAATGAAAATAATTTATAGCACTGTTTCTGTATGCATATATCAGAAAGAATTAATAATATAATATAAATATAATAATAATAAATATTATATTATAATAATATAAATAATATACAATTTTTATTAAAAATTATTTATAAAAATATAAATAAATTATGCTTGCCCCTTAGGAGCTTGATAAAGAACAGCAATTTAACCCTAAAGAGAACACAGAAAAGAAATCCATGCAAATTAGAATATACATTGGTAAAATTTTAAACAGAAAAACAATAGAAAAATTCAACGAAACCAAAAGCTAGGCTTTCACAAACATAAATAAGATTGATAAACCTCTTCCCAGGCGAGAGTGTAAGATGAGAGAAAGAGAGAATACAAATCACCAACATCAGCAATGAAAGAAGAGTCATCACTACTGATTATTGATACCGTGCACTTTTAAAAGATTCTAAGATTCTACAAGCAACTTTATCCTCATACATTTGATACCTTAAATAAAGTGGACGAATTCCTTAAAAGACCCAAACTAATAAATTCATGCAAGGAGAAACAGACTAGCCCTATACATATTTTCTTTCTTTTTTTTTTTTTTTTTGTGACAGAGTCTCACTCTGTCGCCCAGGCTGGAGTGCAGTGGTGCGATCTCAGCTCACTGCAAGCTCCCCCTCCCGGGTTCACGTCATTCTCCTGCCTCAGCCTCCCAAGTAGCTGGGACTACAGGCGCCCGCTACCACGCCTGGCTAATTTTTTGTATTTTTAGTAGAGACTGGGTTTCACCGTGTTAGCCAGGATGGTCTCGATCTCCTGACCTTGTGATCCGCCCGCCTCGGCCTCCCAAAAAGCTGGGATTACAGGCATGAGCCACCGTGCCCAGCCAGCCTATACATATTTTCTAAAAATTAAATTAATATTTAAAACTTCCCAAAAAAGCAACAGGTTCAAGCTCAGATGACTACACTTGTGAATTATACCAGTGAAAAAATTATTCTCCATATTTTTTTCCAGAAAATAGAAGCAGAGGGAAAACTTCCCAACTCTTTTTATGATATCATCATTACTCTAATCCCCAAACCAGATAAAGACATTACAACAATGAAAAGAAACTATAGATCAATATCTCTTATGAACCTAGACACAAAAGCTTCCACCAAATACTAGCAAGTCAAATCCAGTAACGTAGAAAAAGAATAATATATCACAACAAAATGGAGTCCATTTCTGAATATAAGAAGGATTCAATATTTTAAAATACATCATTGTACTTTATCATATTAACATTAATAGACTAAATAAGAAAAATAACACAATTGTATCAATAGAAGCAGGAAAAGCATTAAACAGAATTCAAAACCTGTTAATGATAGAAACTCCACAAAGTAATGTGAACTGTGGATTTTGAGTGATAATTATGTATCAATGCATGCTTATAGTTTATAACAAATATACCACTCTGGTGTGGGAGGTTGACAGTGGAGGGTACTGTGTGTGGTGTATATGGGAACTGCATATACTTTCTGCTCAGTTTTTGTGAACCTAAAACTGCTTTAAAAAACAATAAAGCTAGCCAGATGCTATGGCTCATGCCTGTAATCCCAGCACTTTGGGAGGCCGAGGCGGGCGGATCATGAGGTCAGAAGATCGAGACCATCCTGGCTAACACGGTAAAACCCTGTCTCTACTAAAAATACAAAAATTAGCAGGGCGTCGTGGCCTGTAATCTTAGCTACTCAAGTGGCCGAGGCAGGAGAATTGCTTGAACCCAGGAGACCGAGATTGCAGTGAGCTGAGATGGCACCACTGCACTCCAGCCTGGGCTACAGAAAAAATGTAGGTGAAAGTAATACCTACCTAATATTTGAACTTAAAGTATATATTTAAAAAAATGTATCCTTATCCTGTTGCCATTTTGAAGCTGCATTTGCTTGTCCAACCCTGGCTTTCAATTTAAAAGAACTATACCTAAAAAGTTAACAAAACAAACGCTGTACTTACGACAGTGTATATGCCGTGCTGAGAATGGTTAGGTTAATGAACCTAAATTAGTTCATTTTCTCCCTTTTACCAACCCCATGAAATAGACATATCTTCCTCATTTTACGTATGAGAAAACTGCAGCACTGATAAGTAGAAGAATCTACCTGAGTGCATTCTTAAGTTTAAAGTCTGTAGGTTAAAATTAATTCTACCTATTTCCAAAACTTGTGACTTTTAATCTTGGCAACCTCACCTCAATAATCTACTATAAACAATAAGCTTCCACTGTTCTTCACCTCTTCTTTCTTTAAATGAAGGTTCCATCAAAGAAACACCTTGGAAGCTGAACATTTAAAAATTTATTTTACTCTGAGCTAGTCCTCATGAATAAGAACGAGACTATCACTACTTTATTTTTTCTCAAAACATAAACATATTAAAATATGACTTGCTGAAGGATAACATTTTTTAGTTTAACAATTGCCACTGGCCGGGCGCAGTGGCTCAAGCCTGTAATCCCAGCACTTTGGGAAGCCGAGACGGGCGGATCACGAGGTCAGGAGATCGAGACCATCCTGGCTAACACGGTGAAACCCCGTCTCTACTAAAAAAATACAAAAAACTAGCCGGGCGAGGTGGCGGGCGTCTGTAGTCCCAGCTACTCCGGGGGCTGAGGCAGGAGAATGGCGTGAACCCGGGAAGTGGAGCTTGCAGTGAGCTGAGATCCGGCCACTGCACTCCAGCCTGGGCGACAGAGCGAGACTCCGACTCAAAACAAACAAACAAACAAAAAAAATTGCCACTTAATTCACAGACTGTAAGTATATATATTTACCTACTGAATGCATTTTGTTTTTAGTCTGTTGTTTTAGAATTCCTTTTGAAATGCTGAAGCTCTTTAGGCTGTTTCTCAGTCATTCCTGGTCTTTCTGAGTCTTTGGTTGCCATCCAGTGGCAGCAGCCATGTACTTCAGTTGAGTAACAGAAAAGAGAAACCCTCTACTTTCCAAGCTGACTGTTTTCTCATTCAAAAGTGAACAATAGGTGTATTAGTCCATTTTCACACTGCTATAAAGAAATACCTGAGACCGGGCCATGTATAAAGGAAAGAGGTTTAAACGACTGACAGTTCTGCATGGCTGGGGAGGCTTCAGGAAACTTACAATCATGGTAGAAGGCAAAAGGGAAGCAAGGACCTTCTTCACATGGCATCAGGAATAAGAGAGAAGAGCGGGGGAGACCGCCACTTATAAAACCATCAGATCCCGTGAGAACTCACCCACTATCACGAGAACAGCATGAGGGAACACTATCACGAGAACCCCCATGATCCAATCACCTCCTACCAGGTCCCTCCTGTGACATGTGGGGATTACAATTAGAGATGAGATTTGGACAGCGACACAGAGCCAAACCGAATCAGTAGGTATTAATTTTGTGTACCTGATTTATGAAACTTTAGCCTAAAATTAGTTCAGTATTTTCCATTTTACCAACTCTATGAAATAAGTGTGTCTTCCTCATTTTATATGTGAGAAAACTGCAGCACAGATAAGTAAAAGAATCTACTCAAGTTTGTATAATTATTAAGTTTCAGGGTTATGGGTTAAAATTAATTCTGTTTATTTCCAAAACAGATGCCTTTCTTAAGGAAAGCAACACACAGATAAAATAAGTAAAAGGTAATATGTCTTATGTTTCCTTCATCAAGAAAAATGAAAGTTTTTTTTCCTAACATTTATTCTGTCTGTGGCATTGATTTTGAAAAATATAAACTTGAATTATAAATATAACACAATTTGAAGACAAAATTTAAAGATAATAAGAAATTATATGTACTTGGTGAAGTAAAACTTTTGTCCCCACTGAGTCCAATGAAGATACACACATATCTAGATACTGACAAAAGACAGTTCTACCTAAATTTAAAAAATAGTTTTTATTTTATTTATTTATTTATTTATTTATTTATTTATGCATTTTGAGATGGCGTCTCACTCTGTGGCTCAGGTTGGAGTGCAATGGTGCGATCTTGGCTCACTGTAACTTCCTTCTACTGGGTTCAAGTGATTCCTGTGCCTCAGCCTCCTGAGTCATAGGCACGTGCCACCACACCCGGCTAATTTTTTTTTTTTTTTTTTTTTTTTAAGTAGAGACGGGGTTTCACCATGTTGGCCAGACTGGTCTCAAACTCCTGACCTCAAGTGATCTGCCCGCCACGGCCTCACAAAGTGCTGGAATTATAGGCGTGAGCCACTGCACTCGGCTATTTTTTGTCAGAAAATACATAACCAACATTTTCCCCTTCAGAAAATCATTAAAGTATTCATGTTAAAAGTTCTGCTAAAGTCAATAATTAAAACGTCTGTATATCAGTGATTAATACCGTCAAATCAAATGCTAGCTTTCCCACATTTTTCTCAAATATGATTTCTTACCAATGGCAGGGCCTGGGTGGAGAGGTTAGTATAAAGGTCATAAAAGAGAATTTATAATCATAAAATGTGTTTAGATAATGTCTTCCCAGATGGACAAGTTGTAGTCTGGAGTGTAGATAAATTTTTTAGGAAGTACTTTAAAGCAGAGACATATTAAAAACTATGAGACATATTAAATCAGAGACAGATTAGAAACTCTGTGAACAGAGGTGAGAAACATGTACTGCCATAAAAGAAAATGAGGTTTATTTAAGTCACTAAAAGTAAGGATACAAAATGGACAATACTGATAGTTAAAAAGTTTAGTATTCATCCACCAGGGCCTGTCATGGGGTAGGGGGAAGGAGGAGGGATAGCATTAGGAGAAATACCTAATGTAAATGTCAAGTTAATGGGTGCAGCAAACCAACATGGCACATGTATACATATGTAACAAACCTGCACTTTGTGCACATGTACCCTAGAACTTAAAGTATATATAAAAAAGCTTAGTGTTCACCTATTCAAAATATAGTATAATTTTATTTGAGATTGTCTTTTTTTTAAGTTTGAAGATTTAAAACATTGGTATCAGAAGAATTATTTGAAAAGTATTCTTCATCTGAGTAAAAAGTCCTGTGTCTCTGGGTAGATATTAGTTTTATTCCAGTTGATTTAAAACGTTGTAAACTGGAGAGTGGGAGGAATAAAGCAGGAAAAAGTTATCCCACTTAAAATTACCTATTTGATTAGGATGTCAGAGAGTAGTTGATGAATTATGCTATGGTTATAGCCATTTATGATTTTTAGTTTCAGTTTGAATTCAAAGGTTGGCAATAATCAGATCAGAAAATGTATCATATGTTGTTGAACATTCAGAAGTTGCTTTCACCTCACATTGCTCTACCAAAACTTGTTTGTTTAATTGTCACCAGTGACCTCTGCATTGCTAAGCCCAGTGGTTGTTACTTGAGTATCTTTTTATTTGGCCTAGCAGCAGCATTTGACACTTTTTATTTCTCTCTGTTGTTTGGTACATTTCTTCTCCTGGCTGAAGGGATTCCACATTCTCTTGGTCGTGATTCTCACTGGTCATCCTTCCTAACCTCCATTGTTAATTTCTCCCCTTCTCTCCGCCATCTTTAATATTGGTGCACCTGAGGACTCAGGCTTTGGTTCTGTTCTCTTCTCTTAGAAACCCTTTGAAGCAGGCTTTCTAAGCTACGGCCCTACTGACATTTTGGGTCAGACAATTCTTTATATGGGGGGCTATCCTGTGCATTGTAGGATGTTCAGCAGTATCCCTGATCTCTAATAGCCTCTACCTATTAGATGCCACTAGTAATTCATTCCCCAACTGTGACAACCAAAAATGTTTTCAGACATTGCCAGCTGTCCCCTGGGGAAAAACAATTGCCTTCATCTGAAAACCACTGACATACTCTTTGCAGTCTTCGGGATATCATTCAGACTTACGCCTTTAAATATATCAATACGATATTAATTAACATATTTGTTTTATGAACCCAGTCTTTCACAAATTTCAGGCTTGTATATCCAAATGCTTACTTGGCATATTCAGCTTAATGTCTATAAATATCTGAAACTTCAGGCCGGGCGCGGTGGCTCAAGCCTGTAATCCCAGCACTTTGGGAGGCCGAGACGGGCGGATCACGAGGTCAGGAGATCGAGACCATCCTGGCTAACACGGTGAAACCCCATCTCTACTAAAAATACAAAAAACTAGCCGGGCGCGGTGGCGGGCGCCTGTAGTCCCAGCTACTCGGGAGGCTGAGGCAGGAGAATGGGCGTAAACCCGGGAGGCGGAGCTTGCAGTGAGCTGAGATCCGGCCACTGCCACTCCAGCCTGGGCGACAGAGCGAGTCTCCGTCTCAAAAAAAAAAAAAAAAAAAAAAAATCTGAAACTTCAGATGTTCAAAACAAAACCGATCTCTCCTAAACCCTTGATCGCAGTCATTAACACATTGTTATGGTAATTCCAGCTTTCAGTTCCCCAGACTCAAAATCTTGTCTTCAATCTTGACTTTTCACCTTATCCACATTCCACATTCATCTGCATTCAGCCCATCTGCACAGATCTTCTAAATGCATTCAAAATGCAGCCATCTTTCACCCTGGTGTGGTACACTATCATCTCCCTCCGGGATTTCTGAATTTTTTGCTGAGATTCCATTAATTCCAACTGCTCTCCCTACTTCCACCCTTCCTCCTCTGCTCCTCCCTCTGCCCTGTGTAATCTGTTCCTAACAAAGCGGAAATCTGTGTCAGGTCTGTCACCCTCTACTACAATAATTCACAATAATTCAGTCCCTCCTTACCTACCCTCCCTCCCTCCCTCCCTCCGTTCTTTCTTTCTTTTCCTTCTTTCCTTCCTTCCTTCCTTCCTTCCTTCCTTCCTTCCTTCTTTCCTTCCTTCCTTCCTTCCTTTCTTTTCTTTCTTATCTTTCTTTCTTGACAGAGTCTTGCTTTGTCACCTAGGCTGGAGTGCAGTGGTGCAATCTCAGCCCACCTCAACTTCTGCCTCCTGGGTTCAAGTGATTCTCCTGCCTCAGCCTCCTGAGTAGCTGGGATTATAGGCGCTGCCACCATGCCTACAGGCGCCGCCACCATGCCCGGCTAGTTTTTGTATTTTTATTAGAGATAGGGTTTCGCCATGTTGGTCAGGCTGGTCTCGAACTCCTGACCTTGTGATCCACCTGCCTCAGCCTCCCAAAGTGCTGGGATTACAGGCGTGAGTCACCCCACGCCCGGCCCCAAAGTTTTTCTATTTCTCAGAATAAACTTGAAAGCCTTAGGATGGCCTAATAAGTTCCGCAGTACTTGGTTCCCAGTGACCTCTCTGATCAACTTCCCTCCTGCTCTCCCTTCCTTACTCACTTTGCTTTTTTGCTACCTGTACATCTTTTTGAGAGTGCCTATTTGATTTTTTAAAATAAGGTTTTTATTGATTGTTGAAAGGTTTTCATATACATTATATGTTTAAAAAACCATTTCTCTAGGTTTGTGGCTTGCCTTTTCACTTTGTGTATGTGTTGTGTTGTGTTTTTCATATTAAGAATTTTTATCATACCAATGGTCGTAAATATTTCTCCTTTTTTTTTTTTTTTTTTGAGACCGAGTTTCACTCTTGTTGCCCAGGCTGAAGTGCAGTGGCACGATCTCGGCTCACTGCAGTCTCCGCCTCCTGGGTTCAAGTGATTCCTCTGCCTCAGCCTTCCCCAGTAGCTGAGATTACAGGCATGTGCCACCACGCCCAGCTCATTTTGTATTTTTGATAGAGACAGGGTTTCTCCATGTTGGTTATTTCTCCTATATCTTGTTCTGGAAATTTTTCTTCTTTAATCTCTAATATTTCTGTCAAGAATCCCTTTCAAATTATGTGTTATATACAATGTGAATTAAGGATCGAAGTTCATTTGTTTTTACATTTGATTATTTCATTGCTTGGGGGAGAATTGATCTCTTAACAATATTGGGTCTTTCAATCTATAAATGCTTCTCCATTTATTTGGGTTTTCATCATTGTTTCTTAGCAATGTTTTGAAATTTTCAGTCCATAGGTCTGGCACATCTTTTGTTACATTTATCCATAAGTGTTTCTCTTTTTTTTTTTTTTGAGGCTATTGCAAATGGTACAATTACTTTTATTTAAATTTTCAATTATTCATTACTAGTATATAGAAATATGACTAATGTGTTTATGTTGATACTACAAAATTGCTAAAGTTTCTAATTAGTTTTAATGTCTCCTTTTTAGATTCTATAGGATTTTCTATGTAGACAATCATATTGTCTGTAAATAAAGACAGTTTTGCATTTGCTGTCTACTCTGAATGGCATTTATTAATTTTTCTTGTTATTTTGAACTATTTAGAACATCAACTAAATGTTGGATAGAAGTGGTTAGAGTTGACGTTTTTGTCTGACTTTTGATTTTAAGGGGAAATCATTTAGTTTTTAATCTCTAGCTGCAATGCCACGTATATGGTCTCTATGAGCCTTTTATAAGATTCTTAGTTTGCTTGGAGTTTTTATTACGAATAGATTTGGGATTTTTTTCAAATGTTTTCTCTGTATCTGAGGTGATCATATGTTTTTAAAATTTGTTAATATGATGAATTACATTGACTGGTTTATGAATGAACCAACTTTGCATTCCTAGGATAAACACCACTTGATTTTGATGTCAACATTTAAGTAATATACTCAGTGCTAAAGTAGGGGGAGAAATAAGTTCTCCAACACTGCTGATTGGGATGGAAAGAGGCAAGACATTTTTGTAAGACAGTTTTGTCTATGTATCAAATGGCTTATACATATTGGCATCATCTCATCCAGCAATTCTGTGTCAAGAATTTGTAAGGGGAAAAATCAACTGTGAATAAATATTTATAAACATGCATATTTATGTAAAATTATGAAAAACAGAGATGTAATTTTTCAATAATAGAAGAGGGCTTAAATAAGTGACAGAGATATGTTATTAACATCCTATCATTTTGTAATGATAAATTAAATATAAATTAAATGACAGTACTTATGTTTAAAATCACATGTATAATATGACCCCCTTTATATAATAAGCATGCATATATTTATGCATAAAAGGAACACTGAAGAATTTACCAGCTAATTTTAACCATTTTTATCTCCTGAGAGTGGGAGCTTTGTTTTAAAGCTATAATTTCTAATTTGTATTTGTATGTTTCAATTATTTCCAATAAAAATGTATGCCTTAGACTACTTGGCCTGCTACAACAAAGTATCATTGACTGGGTGACTTAAAATAGCAAATATTTATTTCTCACAGTGTTTTGGAAGCAGGGCAGTCCAAGAACAAGGTGCTGACATGTTTAGTCCGTAGTGAGGGCCTTCTTCCTGGTTTGCAGAAGGCTGCCTTCTTGCTGTAGCCTAACATGGGCACGGTAGATTGATGTCTCATTTCTTCCTCTTTTTATAAGGACATTAATTCCATTGTGAGCGACCCACCCTCATGACCTGATCTAACCCTAATTACTTCCCCAAGTCCTCACCGTTAAGTCCATCAATTTGGGGATTAGGACTTCAACATATAAATATCAGAGAGACATAAATATTCAATCTGCAGCAATGCATTTTTTTGCATTAGGAAAAAAAAATAAGAAACAGAAAAAATATTTTTTCAATGTTGCTAATTTGGATCATCTGCCATTTTGGTAACTGTTTTGCTGCATAATCCCTGATGGGGAATTCAGAATTCTCCTAACTTATTTTACATTATTTTGCTACTTGTTAAACAGCGATATATATACTGTTATTCAAAAGATAACATTTTTGAGGTCTTTCTGGGTTTTTCAAATTTATCGTAACTGGGAGAGGAAAATTTCTGAGAAAATGTTGTTGAAGATCAAGAAATTGTGAAGTGTGTAGGTAGAGGCGGCTGGGCCTTGTTTATTATGTTTCAGAATATTGCACCAGTGGTAACACTTAAATATTCAAAACAATACATTTGGGGGGAATAAGAGGAAACTTGGTGTTACATGGTGCTGTTAATTTTTAAATATTAATAGCTTTTATTCTATGGTACAGTGCATATTGAAATCTTACTTTTAGGCCAGGCATAGTGGCTCAGGTCTGTAATTCCAGCACTTTGGGAGGCCGAGGCAGGCAGATCACCTGAGGTCAGGAGTTCATGGCCAACCTGGCCAACATGGCGAAACCCTGTCTCTACTAAAAATACAAAAATTAGCCGGGCGTGGTGGCACGGCCTGTAGTCCCAGCTACTCCAGAGGCTGAGGCAGAAGAATCGCTTGAACCTGGGAGGTGGAGGTCGCAGTGTGCCAAGATCACGCCACTGCAATCCAGCCTGGGTGACAGAGCTGGAGTACGTCTCAAAAAGAAAAAAGAAATTTTAAAAAACAGAAATCTTACTTTTAAGGAAATTTATGCATAATTAACTTATAAAGGTTAGTAAGAAAGTTAATATGTTTAAGAGTACTTTAATGCTTTCTAATTTATCAAATGAGAACTGTGCGTTTACTCAAAAAGCCCTTTGATAACATCATAAAAAATAATATTGGTCTGGCTGCTCAATAGGTCTGATCTTAAATAGTATTTATAATCTATCAAGGTGAGGTAGAAAATGAAAACAATTTTTCCAGATAATTGGAACTAAAAACACACAGTTATTTAGCATTAATTTTTTCCATTGTGAGAATTTTGGAAAGGAATAAAATCATTTTTTCCCCTGCTAAACTTGGCTTTATTCCCTAAGAAATGAAGAAAACACTAGCAAAACATTCAGGTAAAAATACGTGCTGACTTTCTACTATACCAACAATGTAAATGACTTCAAATTTTTAATGAAAATTATGTGTACGTGTTTTAGTTCATTTGTGTTGGTATAACACAATACTTGAGACTGGGTAATTTATAAACAAAAGAGGGGTATTTGGGTCACTATCCTATAGTGAGATAGGATAGTGAGTTCCTACTATAGGCTGGGAAGTTTAAGCTTGGGCAGCTGCATCTGGTAGCTTCTAGTACGGGCCTTGTGCTGAGTCAAACAAAACACAGCGGTGTAATAGAAGGGAAGCTAGGCGCTTTCACAAAAGGGCAGAACACACGAGACACAACCTCAGTTTGTAACAACCTATTTTGAGGGAACTAATCTATTCCTGCTAAATTAAGCCAGTATCCAGAAAAAGACATTAATTCCTCTTAAAGACTTAATCACTTCTTTTTTTTTTTTTTTTTTTTTTTTTGAGGCGGAGTCTCACTCTGTGGCCCGGACTGGAGTGCAGTGGCCTGATCTCAGCTCACTGCAAGCTCCGCCTCCCGGGTTTACGCCATTCTCCTGCCTCAGCCTCCCGAGTAGCTGGGACTACAGGCGCCCGCCACCTCGCCCGGCTAGTTTTTGTATTTTTAGTAGAGACGGGGTTTCACCGTGTTAGCCAGGATGGTCTCGATCTCCTGACCTCGTGATCCGCCCGTCTCGGCCTCCCAAAGTGCTGGGATTACAGGCTTGAGCCACCGCGCCCGGCCACTTAATCACTTCTTAAAGGCACCACCTCCCAACATTTGCCACACTGGAGGCCAAGCCTCAGTGTGAGTTGTGGTGAGGACAAACCATAGTCAAACCATAGCAGTAACATTAGACAAGATTATTCAGTCCGTATATATATATATATATGTGTGTGTGTGTGTGTGTATACACATATATGTATATACACACACACATATATATATAGTTGTTGTTGTTTATTTGTTTGTTTTGAAGCAGAGTCTCACCTTGTCACCCAGGCTGGAATGCAGTGGTGCAATCTCAACTCACTGCAACCCCCACTTTCCAGGTTCAAGCAATTCTTGTGCCTCAGTCAGGCACCACCACGCCCGGCTAATTTTTATTTTATTTTTTTAGTAGAGATGGGGTCTTGCCATGTTGGCCAGGCTGGTCTCGAACTCCTGACCTCAGATGATCTGCCCACCTCAGCCTCCCAAATTGCTGGGATTACAGGCGTCAGCCACTGTGCCCAGCCCAAAGTCAGTACAGTTTTATTGAAAGAACTTTACATACTGTGATTCTTTCCACTGACTATCAAGGTCACCTTAGTTCCTCAAAAGCTTGAGTCATGATTTATCTTCAAGATAGCCCACAATCCTTTTATTTGGTCTTCTTTGATCTCCATTTCAATATGGACATATTGATGACATCTCCATTTGAATATGGACATGTTGATGACAACTTCAAAAGATTTCTAGTTCCCCAACTAGAAATCTTTGGTATCTAATTCTTTTTCATGAAATTTACCATAGGATCTGTTTTTAGTGTCAGAGTAGATAGATCTGCCTGGTTCTTGATTTCAGGAACCCTAAGACTCTTAAGAGTCACCTTAAAATGAATGACTTCCAGTCACATTTATCCCTCAGGTGTCATACTCAAGAATAGGACAGATGTGTCAGATATGTCAATACTTACAGTAAAAATAAAAATTATTAGGCCATTTGTGCTTCTAGCACTCTATGTTGTAGTTTCTTTCCATAGTTCTAACAAAGAGCTCTGTGAATAAAGCAAAACCACAGAGTTACTCTAAAGGTGTTTCCCATGATGGACATTTATTTTTTTTTTATTTTTATTTTTATTTTATTATACTTTAAGTTCTAGGGTACATGTGCATGACGTTTATATCATGTATAACTCCCCAATGCAATCCCTCCCTCCTCCCCCCTCCCCATGATAGGCCCCAGTGTGTGATGTTCCCCTTCCCGAGTCCAAGTGATCTCATTGTTCAGTTCCCACCTATGAGTGAGAACATGCAGTGTTTGGTTTCTCTTCTTGTGATAGTTTGCTAAGAATGATGGTTTCCAGCTGCATCCATGTCCCTACAAAGGATGCAAACTCATCCTTTTTTATGGCTGCATAGTATTCCATGGTGTATATGTGCCACATTTTCTTAATCCAGTCTGTCACAGATGGACATTTGGGTTGATTCCAAGTCTTTGCTATTGTGAATAGTGCCGCAATAAACATACGTGTGCATGTGTCTTTGTAGTAGAGTAATTTATAATCCTTTGGGTATATACCCAGTAGTGGGATGGCTGGGTCATATGGTACATCTAGTTCTAGATCCTTGAGGAATCGCCATACTGTTTTCCATAATGGTTGAACTAGTTTACAATCCCACCAACAGTGTAAAAGTGTTCCTATTTCTCCACATCCTCTCCAACACCTGTTGTTTCCTGACTTCTTAATGATTGCCATTCTAACTGGTGTGAGATGGTATCTCATTGTGGTTTTGATTTGCATTTCTCTGATGGCGAGTGATGATGAGCATTTTTTCATGTGTCTGTTGGCTGTATGGATGTCTTCTTTTGAGAAATGTCTGTTCATATCCTTTCCCCACTTTTTGATGGGGTTGTTTGTTTTTTTCTTGTATATTTGTTTGAGTTCTTTGTAGATTCTGGATATTAGCCCTTTGTCAGATGAGTAGGTTGCAAAAATTTTTTCCCATTCTGTAGGTTGCCTGTTCACTCTGATGGTAGTTTCTTTTGCTGTGCAAAAGCTCTTTAGTTTAATTAGATCCCATGTGTCAATTTTTGCTTTTGCTGCCGTTGCTTTTGGTGTTTTAGACATGAAGTCCTTGCCCATGCCTATGTCCTGAATGGTACTACCTAGATTTTCTTCTAGGGTTTTTATGGTATTAGGTCTAACATTTAAGTCTCTAATCCATCTTGAATTAATTTTCGTATAAGGGGTAAGGAAAGGATCCAGTTTCAGCTTTCTACTTATGGCTAGCCAATTTTCCCAGCACCATTTATTAAATAGGGAATCCTTTCCCCATTTCTTGTTTCTCTCAGGTTTGTCAAAGATCAGATGGCTGTAGATGTGTGGTATTATTTCTGAGGACTCTGTTCTGTTCCATTGGTCTATATCTCTGTTGTGGTACCAGTACCATGCTGTTTTGGTTACTGTAGCCTTGTAGTATAGTTTGAAGTCAGGTAGCGTGACGCCTCCAGCTTTGTCCTTTTGACTTAGGATTGTCTTGGCAATGCGGGCTCTTTTTTGGTTCCATATGAACTTTAAAGCAGTTTTTTCCAATTCTGTGAAGAAAGTCATTGGTAGCTTGATGGGGATGGCATTGAATCTATAAATCACCTTGGGCAGTATGGCCATTTTCACGATATTGATTCTTCCTATCCATGAGCATGGTATGTTCTTCCATTTGTTTGTGTCCTCTTTGATTTCACTGAGCAGTGGTTTGTAGTTCTCCTTGAAGAGGTCCTTTACATCCCTTGTAAGCTGGATTCCTAGGTATTTTATTCTCTTTGAAGCAATTGTGAATGGAAGTTCATTCCTGATTTGGCTCTCTGCTTGTCTGTTACTGGTGTATAAGAATGCTTGTGATTTTTGCACATTAATTTTGTATCCTGAGACTTTGCTGAAGTTGCTTATCAGCTTAAGGAGATTTTGGGCTGAGACGATGGGGTTTTCTAAATATACAATCATGTCATCTGCAAACAGGGACAATTTGACTTCTTCTTTTCCTAACTGGATACCCTTGATTTCTTTCTCTTGCCTGATTGCCCTAGCCAGAACTTCCAACACTATGTTGAATAGGAGTGGTGAGAGAGGGCATCCCTGTCTTGTGCCAGTTTTCAAAGGGAATTTTTCCAGTTTTTGCCCATTCAGTATGATATTAGCTGTGGGTTTGTCATAAATAGCTCTTATTATTTTGAGGTACGTTCCATCAATACCAAATTTATTGAGCGTTTTTAGCATAAAGGGCTGTTGAATTTTGTCAAAAGCCTTTTCTGCATCTATTGAGATAATCATGTGGTTCTTGTCTTTGGTTCTGTTTATATGCTGGATTACGTTTATTGATTTGCGAATGTTGAACCAGCCTTGCATCCCAGGGATGAAGCCCACTTGATCATGGTGGATAAGCTTTTTGATGTGCTGCTGAATCCGGTTTGCCAGTATTTTATTGAGGATTTTTGCATCGATGTTCATCAGGGATATTGGTCTAAAATTCTCTTTTTTTGTTGTGTCTCTGCCAGGCTTTGGTATCAGGATGATGTTGGCCTCATAAAATGAGTTAGGGAGGATTCCCTCTTTTTCTATTGATTGAAATAGTTTCAGAAGGAATGGTACCAGCTCCTCCTTGTACCTCTGGTAGAATTCAGCTGTGAATCCATCTGGTCCTGGACTTTTTTTGGTGGGTAGGCTATTAATTGTTGCCTCAATTTCAGAGCCTGCTATTGGTCTATTCAGGGATTCAACTTCTTCCTGGTTTAGTCTTGGAGAGTGTAAGTGTCCAGGAAATTATCCATTTCTTCTAGATTTTCTAGTTGATTTGCGTAGAGGCATTTATAGTATTCTCTGATGGTAGTTTGTATTTCTGTGGGGTCGGTGGTGATATCCCCTTTATCATTTTTTATTGCGACTATTTGATTCTTCTCTCTTTTCTTCTTTATTAGTCTAGCTAGCGGTCTGTCAATTTTGTTTATCTTTTCAAAAAACCAACTCCTGGATTCATTGATTTTTTGGAGGGTTTTTTGTGTCTCTATCTCCTTCAGTTCTGCTCTGATCTTAGTTATTTCTTGCCTTCTGCTAGCTTTTGAATGTGTTTGCTCTTGCCTCTCTAGTTCTTTTAATTGTGATGTTAGAGTGTCCATTTTAGATCTCTCCTGCTTTCTCTTGTGGGCATTTAGTGCTATAAATTTCCCTCTACACACTGCTTTAAATGTGTCCCAGAGATTCTGGTATGTTGTATCTTTGTTCTCATTGGTTTCAAAGAACATCTTTATTTCTGCTTTCATTTCGTTATGTACCCAGTAGTCATTCAGGAGCAGGTTGTTCAGTTTCCATGTAGTTGAGCGGTTTTGATTGAGTTTCTTAGTCCTGAGTTCTAGTTTGATTGCACTGTGGTCTGAGAGACAGTTTGTTATAATTTCTGTTCTTGTACATTTGCTGAGGAGTGCTTTACTTCCAATTATGTGGTCAATTTTGGAATAAGTGCGATGTGGTGCTGAGAAGAATGTATATTCTGTTGATTTGGGGTGGAGAGTTCTATAGATGTCTATTAGGTCCGCTTGGTGCAGAGATGAGTTCAATTCCTGGATATCCTTGTTAACTTTCTGTCTCGTTGATCTGTCTAATGTTGACAGTGGAGTGTTGAAGTCTCCCATTATTATTGTATGGGAGTCTAAGTCTCTTTGTAGGTCTCTAAGGACTTGCTTTATGAATCTGGGTGCTCCTGTATTGGGTGCATATATATTTAGGAGAGTTAGCTCTTCCTGTTGAATTGATCCCTTTACCATTATGTAATGGCCTTCTTTGTCTCTTTTGATCTTTGATGGTTTAAAGTCTGTTTTATCAGAGACTAGGATTGCAACCCCTGCTTTTTTTTGTTCTCCATTTGCTTGGTAGATCTTCCTCCATCCCTTTATTTTGAGCCTATGTATGTCTCTGCATGTGAGATGGGTCTCCTGAATACAGCAGACTGATGGGTCTTGACTCTTTATCCAGTTTGCCAGTCTGTGTCTTTTAATTGGAGCATTTAGTCCATTGACATTTAAGGTTAATATTGTTATGTGTGAACTTGATCCTGTCATTATGATATTAACTGGTTATTTTGCTCGTTAGTTGATGCAGTTTCTTCCTAGCCTCGATGGTCTTTACATTTTGGCATGTTTTTGCAATGGCTGGTACCGGTTGTTCCTTTCCATGTTTAGGGCTTCCTTCAGGGTCTCTTGTAAGGCAGGCCTGGTGGTGACAAAATCTCTAAGCATTTGCTTATCTGTAAAGGATTTTATTTCTCCTTCACTGATGAAGCTTAGTTTGGCTGGATATGAAATTCTGGGTTGAAAATTCTTTTCTTTAAGAACGTTGAATATTGGCCCCCACTCTCTTCTGGCTTGTAGAGTTTCTGCCGAGAGGTCTGCTGTTATTCTGATGGGCTTCCCTTTGTGGGTAACCCGACCTTTCTCTCTGGCTGCCCTTAAGATTTTTTCCTTCATTTCAACTTTGGTGAATCTGGCAATTATGTGTCTTGGAGTTGCTCTTCTGGAGGAGTATCTTTGTGGCGTTCTCTGTATTTCCTGAATTTGAATGTTGGCCTGCCCTACTAGGTTGGGGAAGTTCTCCTGGATGATATCCTGAAGAGTGTTTTCCAACTTGGTTCCATTTTCCCCCTCACTTTCAGGCACCCCAATCAGACGTAGATTTGGTCTTTTTACATAATCCCATACTTCTTGCAGGCTTTGTTCATTTCTTTTTCTTCTTTTTTCTTTTGGTTTCTCTTCTCGCTTCATTTCATTCATTTGATCCTCAATCGCTGATACTCTTTCTTCCAGTTGATCGAGTCGGTTACTGAAGCTTGTGCATTTGTCACGTATTTCTCGTGTCATGGTTTTCATCTCTGTCATTTCGTTTATGATCTTCTCTGCATTAATTAGTCTAGCTGTCAATTCTTCCACTTTTTTTCAAGATTTTTAGTTTCTTTGCGCTGGGTACGTAATTCCTCCTTTAGCTCTGAGAGGTTTGATGGACTGAAGCCTTCTTCTCTCATCTCGTCAAAGTCATTCTCTGACCAGCTTTGATCCGTTGCTGGCGATGGGCTGCGCTCCTTTGCAGGGGGAGATGCGCTCTTATTTTTTGAATTTCCAGCTTTTCTGCCCTGCTTCTTCCCCATCTTTGTGGTTTTATCTGTCTCTGGACTTTGATGATGGTGACGTACTGATGGGGTTTTGGTATAGGTGTCCTTCCTGTTTGATAGTTTTCCGTCTGACAGTCAGAAGGACTGTCTGTTGGTCTGTTGGAGATTGCTTGAGGTCCACTCCAGACCCTGTTTGCCTGGGTATCAGCAGCAGAGGTTGCCGAAGATAGAATATTGCTGAACAGCGAGTGTACCTGTCTGATTCTTTCTTTGGAAGTTTCCTCTCAGGGGTGACCCACCCTGTGAGGTGTGGGGTGTCAGACTGCCCCTAGTGGGGGATGTCTCCCAGCTAGGCTACTCAGGGGTCAGGGACCCACCTGAGCAGGCAGTCTGTCCGTTCTCAGATCTCAACCTCCGCGTTAGGAGATCCACGGCTCTCCCCAAAGCTGTCAGACAGAGTCGTTCGGGTCTGCAGCGGCCCCGCTCTTTCCCCTAATGGACTGCAGCTGTGCGCTGTCCGCAGAGGTAGAGTCTACAGAGACAGGCAGGCTTCCTTGAGCTGCTGTGAGCTCCACCCAGTTCGAGCTTCCCAGCGGCTTTGTTTACCTACTTAAGCCTCAGCAATGGCGGGCGCCCCTCCCCCAGCCTCGCTGCTGCCTTGCGGATAGATCGCCGCAGATGGCTGTGTTAGCAGTGAGGGAGGCTCCGTGGGCGTGGGACCCTCCCGGCCAGGTGTGGGATATATTCTCCTGGTGTGCCTGTTTCCTTAAAGCGCAGTATTGGGGTGGGAGTTACCCGATTTTCCAGGTGTTGTGTGTCTCAGTTCCCCTGGCTAGGAAAAGGGATTTCCTTCCCCCTTGCGCTTCCAGGTGAGGCGATGCCTCGCCCTGCTTCAGCTCACGCTGGTCAGGCTGCAGCAGCTGACCCGCACCGATTGTCCGGCACTCCCTAGAGAGATGACCCCAGTACCTCAGTTGAAAATGCAGAAATCACCGGTCTTCTGTGTCGCTCGCGCTGGGAGTTGGAGACTGGAGCTGTTCCTATTCGGCCATCTTGCTCCGCCCCGATGGACATTTAAAGTGATTTATTTATTCATCTTTTTAAACTGAGGAGTAAAAATTGTATACATTTATGGTATACATCATGATGGTTTGATACAGGTCTACAATGTGGAATATCTAAACCGAGATATTTAAAATAGCGCATTACCTAAAATACTTGTTTTTTTCATAGTAAGAACACTTAAAGTCTACTCTGTTAGCAATTGTCAAGCATACAAGATATTGTGATTTTATTTTATTTTATTTTATTTTGTGATGGAGTTTCACTCTGTCCCCCAGGCTGGAGTGCAGTGGTACTATCTAAGCTCATTGCAACCTCTGCTTCCCAGGTTAAGCGATTCTTCTGCCTCAGCTTCCCAAGTAGCTGGGACTACAGGTGCATATCACCACACCTTGTTTCTATGAGGCTGTCTTTTTCACACTCCACATGGATTATGCAGTGTTTGTGCCTGGCTTATTTCACTTAACATAATGTCCTCTGGGTTCATTCATGTTGTTGCAAATGACAGGATTTCCTTCTTTTTAAAGGCTAAGCAGTATTCCATTGTGTATATATATTTGCCTCTTTTCATGTATCCATTACTGGATATTTGTGTTGATTCCATATCTTGGCTATTATAAACAGTGCTGCAAAGAACATAAGAGTGTAGATATCTCCTTGACATACCGATTTCATATTTTTGGGATATATACCAGGAGTGAGATTGCTGGGTCATATGGTAGTTCTATATTTGATTTTTTGAGGAACTTCCATACAGTTTTACATAATGACCATGCTAATTTACATGCCCACTAGCAATCCATAATGCTTGCCTTTCTCCATATCCTTTTTGACAGCCAACATTCATCTTTTATATTTTTTATAGCAGCCATTTTAACAGGTATAGGGTGATATTTCATTGTGGTTTAATTTTCATTTCTCAGATTATTAGTTATGTTGAAGATTTCTTGATATACCTGTTGGCTATTTGAATGTCTTCTCTTGAGAAATAGCTATTCAGGTCGTTTGCCCAAGGCATAAACTCTTAATACTTTGTCTCAGAATAGTATTTTAGATGTAAGTTAGTGATGCTTTTCTTGCATATTCAACTTTTTCATTCATTTACTTATCATTAGCTCTTGCATTCAGACATTTGTTCATGCAAACATGTTTATGTTTCTACTACAGGCTACACCTTCTTCTAGTTGCTGAAGATACGGCTTTGAACAAAACAAACAATGCTCCTACCCTCAGGAGCTATATTCTAGCTTATGTTAGTCGTATAATGTAGGTGATGATTTCTATGGTGTAAATCAGGACTTTAAATTTTCTATATGTTCAAAACACTTATTATTTCTTTGATAATCAAATAAAAAACATCTGATACAGTCTGATAAACTGAGAACTTGTAATTACTTCTCCTCAGTCCAAATATTTAATGTATCTTATAAATGCAGTAGAATAGCCTCTTTGTGGTAGCAAGCTGGTTTTTGGATTCTTGAAATACAAATATATGTTAATGTATTCCAAGTAGCTATTCATTTCTTTTTGACACATTTCCTGGGATAAATGGCTGTGCTAACAACATAATCTGAGATAACTTTGTTTGAAATGCTGGTATCCTCCATACCCATGTTTCTTCTCATTTCTTGGTGCTTACGTGATCTCAAAAAACTTTACGTAAATGAAAGTGTCTTTGATAAATTTTAGAAAGGAGTGGCTCTCCTTTAGCCAGACTTGTTAACAGAGACTGGATTATTGTTTTCTATCCTCACAGTGTCAAACACAAGGTACTCACTTGTTGGCTGATTTTAAAATTAAAAGCCATGAGACCCAGAACAAAAGTGGTTCACAGAGACAAGGATTTCTATATTCGTAAAATTTTCATTTCTCTCTAACACTAGAACTGGTGGAACAAAGAGAAGAGATGGCATTAGCGGAGCCCAGGGCCCTTCTGAGGAACCTGGGCTCATATTGCGTGTGTCAGGTGGAAGTCAGGAAGGAATGCCAAGGTAGAGCCAATGCTATAGGAACTGAAACCATGGAGAAGGCAGCCACTACCCAGATGCCCCCTGGAAAATGAGAAAAATAGAACTATATAACTTTATCTACCTTTATATACATGCTGGCTTCTCACATGCTGTAGCACTCCAGTATCCTCTCAGAGTCTCTCATTGGCTACACCTACCCAGAAGCCAGCTTGCAAGGAAGCCTAGGAAATGTTGCTTGCAGGGTGGAAATGCAAGTATTAGATCTGAGATCAGGGCACTAAAGGACTAGTGTGACCCAACCGTATTGTAGCTAAGCTTCCATTCTCATATTTCTGCCCATATTTAATTGCTTTACATCAACAATTACATGTTGATGCTTATCACATCAACAATTACATGTTGATGTTTAATTACGTCAACAATTGCATGAGGCAACTCTCAATTGTATAATTGAAAATACTCTTTTTCTTCCACTACAAAACAGGAGAGGCCCAGTATCCTATCAATCACCACATACATCTCAAAGTCCAGCATCTCTCTCTCTAGATGGTTTAGCAGATCTGTATGTTGTTACTCAGGACTGGATCAGGGGCTTATAATTTCTAACCCTAGAAATCAGACCTTTACTGTCTCTCTAGTCTAAGGTAAAAAGTCCTTAGTTCAACTTTCAGATGTTGGAATTAAATAAGAATTGAATAAGAGATTTACTTCAGGGAAATTATTCTTGAGGAATATGGATCAGAAGGCAGATAATGAAACAGAAGAATAACGCTGAGGCACTATTACATTACTAATAATTCTGTATAGTGGAATTTTTACTCAACACTGAAATACAATAGATACTATATTCCAAATTAAGGTACTAGACCCAAATGCAAAGTTTTTAGCAGAAAGTCTGCAACCCTCACAAGAGGGGTGATATGGTTTGGCTCTGTGTCACCACCCAAATCTCATCTCAAATTGTAATCCCCACATGTTGAAAGAGGAACAAGGTGGAAGTAATTGGATCATGGGGGTGGTTTCCCCCATGCTGGTCTCACGATAGTGAGCGAGTCTCTCTCTCTCACTATTTAGACTTATAACTAAATCTTAAAATAGGGTGATATAAAATAGAAGAATGACAAGGGAAAAATAAATAATTGGTTAAAATATGTATGTATATTCATAACTTTAATATGACACTTGTTTTTATAGTCCTTGGTTTTTATAATTGGTTAAAAGTCCTATTGATAACTATCACTTTCTTCCTTCATAACCAATTCCATGCTTTCAGACAGTGTCTCAGGGAGTAAGAATTTTTGCTTGATTGGATAACTCAACTTTTATTCTTGAAGATTTCTCAGTGTTCCTGGCTTTATTGAATTGTTTCAGTCTTTCATTACCTTTTACTTTTGAACATGGTTGTAATCAGGGGTGTCCCTGTGAAACTGCTGGTTACAGAAGCAGTCTTTCCTGACTTCACTGTGTAGCAGCAACCCAGTCATTTCTTGATCACCAGGATCAACCAATCCATCTAGTATAGTACACATGTTAACTATGACTATTGGTTTAGTAACAGAGGAGGAAGACAAAATAGCAAAATGATAGTCTCGATTTGCAATTAATTAAAAGCTCTGTGTCCTCTGGTGGTAGCATTTCTCCCATAGGGATTGATAAGTCCTAAACAAGCAGAGCCTCTGATTATGGGATTACAATGTACAAATTCTGCTGATGAGGCATTAACTATACTAGAGTGACCACTCTAACATTCACCCTTTCATTCCTAGACCCATGTATTTTGGCTGTGAGTGAAATAGTATCATTTACTGATGGCTCATTCAAAGTATATTTCTCAGGCCGGGCACGGTGGTTCAAGCCTGTAATCCCAGCACTTTGGGAGGCCGAGACGGGTGGATCACAAGGTCAGGAGATCGAGACCATCCTGGCTAACACGGTGAAACCCCATCTCTACTAAAAAATACAAAAAACTAGCCAGGCGAGGTGGTGGGTGCCTGTAGTCCCAGCTACTCGGGAGGCTGAGGCAGGAGAATGGCCTGAACCTGGGAGGTGGAGCTTGCAGTGAGCTGAGATCCGGCCACTGCACTCCAGCCTGGGCAACAGAGCGAAACTCCATCTCAAAAAAAAAAAAAAAAAGTATAAACAAAGTATATTTCTCTTCTCTATGATCACATCTCAGCCTAGCAGGGTATTGTTTTTCTAACCTGGAGCCACAGTTGTGTCTTCAGTAGCTATTCCACTGTTAGGTTAGGTCAGCTGTTTCTAAGTGAGAGTTCATGGTAAAACCAGCAAATTCCATGAACATGAGTTTTCTGCATTTCTTTGGCTTCAAATGAATTCTTTGATCAAAAGCAATTCTGTGTGGTTGCTGCATTTTGTACAGCATGTGGTTGCAGCTGCATTTTATACAGCAAGTGATTGCATTTTATGCAGCATGTGATTGCTGCATCTCTCTGAATACCACTATACTAAGGACCCTAATGTGGACAGATGACCCTCAACAGTAGTGGGATCTAGAAGAGCTTTGAAGGAAAGTTCATCTTTTTGAGGTCATTCATGTTAAACCCTTCAAGTAGTCCCATTGAAACCCTTCCCACTAGGCTAATGATAAGGAGATGTATTAGTCTGCTCTCATTCTGCTGATAAAGACATACCCAAGACTGGGTAATTTATAAAGGAAAGAGATTTCATTGACTCACAGTTCCTCAGAGTGGGGGAGGCCTCAGGAAACTTATAATCATGGTGGAAGGGGAGGCAAACACGTTCTTCTTCACGTGGCGGCAGCAAGGAGAAGTGCAGAGGAACTGCCCTTCATAAAATCATCAGATTTTGTGAAACTTACTCACTACCACAAGAACAGCATGGGAAAAACCCGCCCCCAAGAGTCAATTGCTGCCCATTTCGGGTCCCTCCCATGACACGTGGGGATTATGGGCGCTACAATTCAAGATGAGATTTGGGTGGGGGCACAGCCAAACCATATCAGAAAGTAACAATCAACCAGCAACATGTAGCTCTCTCCAAAGTAATCTTTCTTCTTAAATCTTTTCTCAGTCTTTTACATTATAGAAACTCTTTTACAACCACTGCACAGTGTGAGGGGTTCCAGAGTCCCTTCTAGAAAAGCATAGCACACTTAAATCCACTGAGCATCTGTTATCCCCTTGTATTCGTTCATTTTCACACTGCTATAAAGAAACTACCTGAGACTGTATAATTACTAAAGAAAGAGGTTTAATTGACTCACAGTTCTGCATGGCTGGGGAGGCCTCAGGAAACTTATAATCATGGTGGGCAGCAAAGGAGAAGTAGGGACCTTCTCCATGGGGCAATGGGACAGAATGAATGCAAGCAGGGGAAATGCCAGAGGCCTATAAAACCATCAGATTTTGTGAGACTCACTCACTATCATGAGACCAGTATGGGGGAAACCACATCCATGCTCCAATTACCTCCACCTGGTTCCTCCCTCAACATGTTGGGATTACAATTCAAGATGAGATTTGGATGGTGACACAGAGCCAAACCATATCACTCCTCTTGTGAGGGTTTGAGAGTTTCTGCTAAAATCTTTGCATTTGGGTCTGATAGCTTAATTAGGAGTACAGTATCTATTGTATTTCAGTATTGAGTAAAAATTCTACTATATAAAATTATTAGTAATGTAATAATGCCTCAGCATTATTCTTCTGTTTTATTTTCTGCCTTCTGATCCGTATTCCTCAAGAATAATTTCCCTGAAGTGTAGATCTCTTATTCAAGACTTATTTAATTCCAATATCCCGAAGTTGTACTAAGGACTTTTTACCTTAGACTGGAGAGACAGTAGAGGTCTGATTTCTAGGGTTAGAAATTATAAGGCCCTGATCCAGAACTGTAGTAAACTAATTGTTTTGTTTTAAATGAGTCTTCCCTACCCTCCACAGACATATCCAATGCGCCCTCTGTGCCTTCGTTGTCAGCAGATACTATCTCAGCCTGTCACACGATTCTAACACCTGTAAACCTCCAAAAGGGACAGGCTGTGGATCACCACCTTCCAGGAAGCTTTCCTCTTCTGGGTATTGGTTAGGGCTCTCTACTAATGTCTTCTGATTTTCTTAAAGATGTTACGTGTCTGGATGCTAAGGAATTTTAGGAGAGATAGCTCTTGTTAATTTTGGAAAATATGCTATTAATTTGCTAACAAGTAAGTGACTACTTGCTAAAATAAATATTTAAACAACTACAATAAATTGGGTTTAGCATCTAGCAAGTGAATCTTCCCTTTAGCTATAAACTCTGATTCAAGGACAAATCCTGAGTCTGCTCAAACAGTGCAGTGGGCCACTTTGAAATGGCAGTTTTCAACATACTTACTGTGATTATTAGTTTATAGGGATGTCTTCCCTATTATCCAGTGAGATAATTAGGGTAAGTCGTTTGCATTATTTATCTTTGTGTTGTAGAATCTAATTTAAAGGTCAGCTGCTGAATACAGAGTAAATTGATTGCAGAATGCATGTAAGCATAAATGAAGGGAAGGAGGAAGGAAGAAAGGAAAAAAGGAAGGAAGGAAGGAAGAAGGGAGGGAAGGAAAGAAGGGAGGGAGGGAAGGAAGGAAGGAAGGAAGAAAGGAAGAAGAGTTAATTTTATTTACTGAAGAAATTTGACAAGATCAAAAGTCACTGTCTTTATGGATGAACCACAGATGTCTGCTAAGATTAAATTAAAATGAGAATAAAGGTATAGTAGTTCTGCCACTGTATGGATACTTATATATATATAGTGTTTTTATTATCACAAAACAATGAATACTTATTGAAGTTTGGCTCAGGCATTAACCATTGATACATCTTGAAATTTAGGGAACAGATTTTATTTCTTTAAAAAAGTGTATATGGATCCATCATTTTTATATTTTTATTAATTTCATATAAGCCATGAACCTAAAAAAATGAAATAGCATTGAAGGGTTTGTCATGGAAAGCAACAATTCCTCTGACTTATCTCACCCTAATCCAATAGGCAACAAACTGTAGCTTTCTGTTTCAGGATCATTTTGTTATATCTTCATATTATTAAATAGATACTTTTATTGCTATTTCTTGGTATATCTATTTTAGCCATGATTTGTTGATTGCTTTTGGAAGGATGCAAAGAAAAACGCTTACCTCCTTAGATCCCCTTTTTACCTTTGCATGTTTGATTATAATATGTTGACCTTTTCTAGGGTATCTGAGTTGCTTCAGTTGCTTTCAATAAAATGCTTACTTACACCTTTATTTTCTGGCTTGCCTACCATGGGTCGTAGCCTGCGAGTATACTTGGCAAATGAGGTGTTGACCCTGCCCTTCCCTCCCCTACCCCGCATCCTGTGTGTTGAAAACTCACCCCTCCTTGGCTGCAATCCATTCCATGAGCATTCTGGGCTTTCTCTACCTGCTTGACTGGGCACCACTGTTCCACATGCTGTCTTTATGAAACTTGTTACAATTTTCTCTTTGCTGTTAGTGCATTCCTTATCTCTGTATTTGTGAGTTTAAAACATAATTATTTCTGTACTTCCATAGTAATAAAGTATGGGAGGAAGAGAAAGTAAATGTCTTCCTTTGATTAGATTAAACCAGAGCTTCTTTTGTTTCTTTCAGCTTTTACTCAATATTTATTGGTTTGCTTTAGGTTTTATCCTTTTTTCAGCTGTATTTGAATGGTACAGTTTGACTTGATGTTTTATCTTCTTCCAAGGATAAGAAGGCTTAATTTCTTTTGCAAGGGCGTATCTAGTTTTAAAATTAGGTATTTTTCCTTTGTGTTTGTTACCTGTGCTTGATAAGTTTCAATTTCATCCCATATATTATAGTATTATTCTACTTTATCTAATATGTTGAGAGATACTGTTTAACCATAATTTCTTACCTTTATAAAATATTTTATGCCACAGAGTCACATAAAGTATTCACTTTTTAAAAAGTCATTTTGATATTTGCCTAAAGAAAAACTTCATACTAATCTTTCCCTCCCCAAGGTCAGCTTAGGTATAGAAATATTACTGACCTCCAGAATCTTCATTTTTAGATTACTTCCCCTTCCTGTGTACTCTCATTTTAATATTATATCATTTAGAGGGTACTAGTTTAATTATAGTATTGTGGCAAATACTCTGTTAAAGTTTACAGACATTGTTATTACAAAAAGTAGTGGCATTTTTGTAGATGTTGAAAAACTTATTTTTTAGCAGTTCAAAGAAAAAAATTAATATAGAGAACACACCTCCCTCATAGTCTATATTAATAAACAAATGAAATTAAAATTCTGAATTTTTATTTTCCAAATGAATCATCTAAGGTTATTTGGACAAATCCCTGATCTTTAGGAATTTCTTAACTAAGGCAGATAACATTGATTTGGCCAGGATATTTAGTAAAAAGATATTTAACATATTTAACATCTAATTTAGAAAGCAGATTCTTGAAAGATGAAATGAAGAGCTCCACATCTGCCTCTATGATCCGAGTCAGCGGTTTGAATGAGTTTCAGCCACATTTGATGGCGATGGAGTGCTTTTTCTGCTAGGTGAGCATCCCGAAACACAAGGAAAACTGTGATGGTGAGGCAGAGCAGGCGCCATGCTGACAGCTGAGATGCCTGTGATACCTTCGCTGGCCCTGTGGTCTTGTTATTTGGTTATGTTGACATCAAAAGAGCACCCATGAGATTCATCAGACTGACAGTGTGGTTGACACATAGCTACAGCTTTTGTAAATATTTATATTAGGCCTCAAGGAAAAGGCTAAGTAACTGCACATTGTTGGGTGCAGAGTAAATAGGAAGGTACAGGTGAGGGAGATTATCTTGCTTTTCTAAGTAACTGACATAGGATTTGTGTGAAAGGAGTAGTTCCAAAAGTGCAGGATAATCAGAAGAGTATGATGAACAAATTTTTCCAGGAAGGGAAAGAAGATGTTGTTTTAACATCTGAACATTTTACTTTACATATGCATTTCATCTAAAAATTTCCAAATTCTTTCTCTTCAACTTTTGATAAGTTCTGGGGCACATGTGCAGGAAGTGTAGGTTTGTTACATAGGTAAATGTGTGCCATGATGGTTTGCAGCACAGAGCAACCCATCACCTAGGTATTAAGCCTAACATCCATTAGCTATTCTTCTTGATGCTGTCCCTTCCCCTGCCTCCTTCCGACAGGCCCCAGTGTATGTTGTTCCCCACCACGTGTCACAGACCAACCCATCACCTAGGTATTAAGCCCAACATCCATTAGCTATTCTTCTCGATGCTCTCCCCTCCCTTGCCTCCTCCTGACAGGCCCGAATGGATGTTGTTCCTCACCACATGTCCATGTGTTCTCACCATTCAGCTCCTGCTTATAAGTGAGAACATTCAGTGCGTGGTTTTGCGTTCCCCCGTTAGTTTGCTGAGGATAACAATTTCCAGCTCCATCCATGTCCCTGCAGAGGACATGATCTGGTTCCTTTTTATGGCTGCATAGTATTCCATGGTGTATATGGACCACATTGTCTTTATCCAGTCTATCACTGATGACCACTTAGGTTGATTCCATGTCTTTGCAATTATGAATAGTGCTACAGTGAACATACATGTGCATGTATTTTTATAATAGAATGATTTATATTCCTTTAGGTGTATACCCAGCAATGATTATACACCCAAAAAGATACCATTTGACCCAAATTGCTGGGTCAAATGGTACTTCTGCCTCTAGGTCTTTTAGATATTGCCACACTGTCTTCCATAATGATTGAACTAATTTACACTTCCACCAACAGTGTGAAAGTGTTCCTTTTTCTCTGCAACCTCGCCAGCATCTGTTGTTTCTGGATTTTTTAATAATTGCCATTCTGACTGGCATTAGATGGTATCTCATTGTGGTTTTGTTTTGCATTTCTCTAATTATCAGTGATGAACTTTTTTTCATATGTTTATTGGCCAAATGAATGTCTTCTTTTAAGAAGTGTCACATACACTCATATGTTCATCACCATACTATTCACAATAGCAAAGACATAGAAACAACCTAGGTGAACATCAACAGTGGACTGGATAAAGAAAACGTGGCCCATATGCACTGTGGAATACTATGCAGCCGTAAAAAAAAAGACATCATGTCCTTTGCAGCAACATGGTTGCAGCTGGAAGACATTATCCTAAACAAATTAAGGCAAGAACAGAAAACCAAACATTGCATATTCTCACTTATAAGTGGGAGCTAAACACTGGGTACTCATGGACATGAAGATGGGAACAATAGATACTAGGGATTACTAGAAGGAGAAGAGAGGAAGGGAGGCAAGAGTTGAAAACTAACTGTTGGGTACTATGCTCACTATTTGGGCAATGGGATCCAATCATACCTCAGACCTCAGCATTACACAATATACCCATGTAACCAACTTGTACATGTATTCCCTGATTCTAAAATACAACCTGACATTATTTTTTTAAATAGAAAAATTTCAAAATTTATTTACCTCTCAATGCATATGATTTTTTTGTTTATGTCTCCTTACCCCTAGACTATAAAATGTTTTATAGCAGGATCTATAATAATTAACACCTGGATATATCATAGAATCTGTACTAACTGTGATACCTTCTATAGTCAATCCATGTATAGCATACGATGTAGTTTGGTGTTTTGAACATTATAGATCTTCCAACAGTATTTGTTGAATACATGTATTAAAGATAATAGGTTGTTTGCAATAGATTCTAGGTAACATGATTGCAGTTTGAGAACAAACTCAATTTTCTGTTTCAGCCCGTGTTCTACTGAATACCAAACACAAAAATGAACACTATTGCTACCATAAAGGTTGACAACTTTTATAATATTTAATAATTTGTTTTTAATGGTTCAAAAAACTATGGGAATGTTAATATTGAAAACACAACTTCGTCACTCATGTTTTTCATTAGTATTAAAATGAAAGCATCAACCCTAGTTTTTCTTATTTCTTTTACATCTAAATAATTAAGATCCTTTCACAATTTTCTAAACATAATTTATTAAATAACAAAGTCACAGCTTTGAAATTCAAGGAAATTGACATTTTAAGCTCTGATTTATGATTTTCTTACAGACAGCGTTGGTAATCTGATTTTTTTTACATTGATGAAAAATAGTTCAATGAGAAATTTACTCAGACACTTGTACCTTGATATTACATGTAGAAAAATAAAGATACAATATTTGTAAATTTATGTACCTGAAAGTGAAAAATATTTGCTTTGGATTAATGAGATATGAGATTAGTTCATTTAAATAGCTGTGTAAATGTCTGTCTCATCTAGTTTTCCTATTGTGTATTTCCACATAAAGAAACATGCACCACTATTGCTACCATAAAGGTTGACAACTTCTCAAAGTTTAGAAGTCTAAAATAGTAAACACATGTCACTCAAATTCATGATACACTCTACTAAAACCCAGAGAAAGGAATCTGTAGGAATCCTATAGATCATCTCCTAGTACCCTTCTTTATTAACTCACAGCAATCCAATTTCCTCTTATAATGTCTTCACTGTTTATGTTTTCGATCCTCTAATCATTAGTGTGGCTATTTTTGTGCAGAGTACGTGATATGCTTAATCTCTTTTGTTAATAGATTTTTTAAAAGACCTTTTAGATGTGGGGTTCATTTTAAAAGCAGATTGTGCAATTTTTCTCCTTCATGTATTAAAAGTGTTTTAATAACGTTTATTTCTAAAGGGTTGGATACACTTGGCAGATATTTAGACATGTAAATCTAGAGCCATGTTTCTATTTAATATTTTCCACTTTATGTGTAATAAATATACTTTACACATTTCAAAGTTGTTTTCTCATCTGTCTCCATAGGGTCTTTATAAGATAAATGGCTGGTATATCTTGAGCGCCTAACTCTAATGCTAAATTTTGTTTATTTTAATATTTTAAAATCACATTAACTTTTTATATTGGTATATATTTATTATTCAAGGCTTAGACAATCTACATACTTGTTAAGTTTCAGTCTAGGTGCCAGTTTTTCTGCCATTTTCGCTTAGCTTTGAAATTCTCTTAAATAGAAATAATGTGGGAAGATTTTCATAGCCTAGTCATTACATAACAAATATCAAGGCCATTAACAGTAAGAAAGCATTTGTTTAATCTCATCGCCACTCTCTTTATGGTTTTATCTAAATCCAAACCAGATGTTGAACAGAACTAACTCCCTGTGACATCCATACTTTGTGTGTGTGTGTGTGTGTGTGTGTGTGTGTGTGTGTATTTTCTTCAGAAATCAGAATGTTTGGTCTGTTTAATTTTGTTGTTTGAAACCTCAGCCATCTGACATGGTGAACACGTTTCAGAATTTACAATTGTTTTTTTGGCCTGAATAAGATCAAATTTTCTACAGAATTCATAATTTTTCTTGGCACAATTCTTCCTTGTGTTTCTTATACATGTTGTTCCCTTCTGAAAAAATTTTCTGGCTGTATCAAAGATATATATCTTTGAAATTATGGATTGGACCATGTAGCTGATGACAAAATCAAATTGATGGTTCACCAACAATAGAAACCCAAGTGGTTAATTGCTATATATCTTCATGTCACAGTTTTTAAAAGCTACATAGCTACATCTTGACAGTGGAAATATTTCTAATAACCATCATTAATTGAATGCTTCCTATGTACTCGGCATTGTGGTAATATTTTGTGGCAGGGACATATATTGTTGTCACTATTCACTACTGCTAAGTTGATATGGACAAAGTCACATACCAAATAGTTAGTTGTACCAGGATTTGAATTCAAGTAATTTCACCCCAATATCCACATTCCAAGTCCCAGCATACCACAGTGCCACAGGGAGGTGACAGCTCTCTGTGGCTGGACCCTTCATCATACCACATTGCTAAACAAGAAGATTATATCTTCTTTATTGCATTTTCTGCCTTGGATTTATAGGCATGGTTAAAGCAGATGTCCCTATGTATTAAACATATAAGCATTCAATCACAGAACTATTTATTTGTGTATTTACATGTCAGATCTTATAGAGCAATATTTAAGTTATAAAAAGACATAGCATGCAGTCCTGAGTATTAGCATGATATTAAAGAAAGAACCTTGGACTTGGCAATGAAAAGGCATGGACTCATTCTGTCTCTTCTACTTGAGAAATGAATGTTTTAAATAAGTTACCTGAGCATTATTGGTTCTCAGCATCCTCATTCATAAAAAGAAGATAATAATATTACTACTAATGCTTTTCTCCGACTGGATTGTTACAAAGATTAAGGGGACTAATTAACACAAAAGTAAGAGTAAAGAATATTGTAGAAAATAAATAGATGATGGTGCTTTTGCTTTCTTCTTACCAAGTAGATGTTTTAAAAATAGTCAAAATAATCTGTTGCAAGTACCCAGAACTCAAACTATTTAATGATGGGTTGCTTAACTTTTAGTAATTATGATGGAAACAAAAAATCATCATCAACTAAATGATTACATCATTTCATATTATTGGTGAGAAATCATTTTACTACTGTAAGTATTGAGATGTTAATTTAAATGATTCACCCTGTTCATAAAATTTTTGAAATGAAGATAGTTTAAACATTTTTTAAATTTTAAAAATCACAGTCTGATTTTCAGACTGTGAAGATGTGGCCCATTAGAGGGTGATGAAATCAATTTACATCTTATTTTAGAAAGAATATTTACATTTTAATACAAAAAGGGAGTATATCACTCATAGTTAACCTAAGTATTACTTCTGTGAAATTTTCCATTTGATTTTATACACACACAGACATACACACATCTGTATCTGGTCATATGTATGTACGTGTATATGTATTGGTTTGTGATATAAATGTTATTTCTTACCATAAATTTCACTATTTAAAAAAAGTTACTCTCCACAATGCTAGCTGTCAGTGTCCCATACACAGGATGGTGTGTTTAAAACATATGCATGTTACCCAGGCTTGGCCAATCAGAATCTTTCCTAAGATTGTTAAATTAAGTTTAACAATTGTTAGATTGTTAAATTAATTTTTAAATTAATTGTTAAATTAAATTTCCTGAAATTGTTAAATTGTCTCTTGTAGACATTCTAGAAACATATATAACAGAGACAGACACACACATACAAACACACACACATGCACAGAGGGAGAGAGATAAGATAAGATATGAGGTGATAAGGAAGAGAAATGCAGAATAATAGAATATGCATGAAGAAACACAGAGATAGAAAAATGCAGACACATAGTGACACCAAATTAGAAAAATAGACAGAAAGGCCCTGCAGTGAAAGAGACACAACAGGGGGACAGAGATAGAAAATGCAGAGAGATGTGCAGAAAGAACTATACAGGAGCAAAGAGACATGGAGAAAAGGAGACAGATGTACAGATACAACAGAAACAGAAGAGAGACGAAGATCTCATTGAATATCTGGAACTAGTCACTTCTGAAATCAACTTTACCCTAGGCTTCCTTGTACCATGAACAAAATATATTTGGTTTTCTATCATTTCGAACCAAAAATAGTACTTTTATTGCTGGTTATGCTTTCTTAACAATAAAAATTATTCTTGATTTTAAAAAAAGTCACTCTTGTGAGGGCCTTTTAGTTCCTGATCAGGATGTTTGCTGCATATTTGCCCCAGAAAGATACAGTAGTATTGCTATTGGTATCATCTGTACTCACTCATGGTCCTTGCTCCCCCAGCATCTTATTGCCACTTCAAAGTGCCAGCACATCCTTTACAATCATCACATTGGTTTTTATCCCCGTGCTCGCCAGCTCGCTGTCATAACACACAATTTGGAAGAATTTCTGACATCTTTTGCTTAAAGCTAATGTTTTATTTAACTGATGCATGCTTTCTGCTACTAGTTGCTGTTAGCCATCAAAAGGAGGCTTGGTGAATTTAAAACAGATATGAATTATTCTTTTTTATTTGTTCATTTCCTGGTAATTCTCACTAATTTTAGTGGGTTCTGATGTGCAAAAATGATCTCCTGAGAACAGTTCAATCATTGCAGAGCACATTAAAATAACAAGGCATTAGGCCGTCTGGAGTCCCTCAGAGAGGCAGGTTTGGCAGGGCAAAAGTGCAAGAAAGACCCGCCCATCACAGTGAGATTTTACTGGAGATGTGTGTATGTGAACTTCACTCAGGTTCTGGCAGCTGAAGGGAAGGAGATGAAATCTCAATACCAGACCTGGCAGGCCAGGTTGACATGAGGGCCATCTGGTTCCTCTCATGAACGTCAGGCAGCAGAATGAACAGAGAGTGAAAGCGCATTGCTGAGACCTGGTTCATTGTGAACTGATTTAGAGCTGTGGGAAAATTTTGCTTCTATGAACCACATGGCAGAACATAACCTTCACACATCTCCCTCTGCCTTTAGCAAACTGGGCAGAGGAGTGGGTGGCTTGAAAACAATGACAGAACGGAGAGGGAATGGTATGGTTGACGTTTTACTTTTAAACACATTTTTAAGGAGTATAGCTTTACAAATTCCTCCACTGCCAACCCTCAAATTCCACCTTCCACCCCTCTGCAAAACTGAGCTGGAAATAATTAAATCTACAGCTAAAAATGAGAGGTGGGGAGGCATGTTGCATGTAAAAATATGGCTAAAGAAGCTTTGCTATTTCTTTGAATCCCTTGATACTTCTTTTATGCATATACTTACGAGTTGTTAGAAAGAAAAATATAATATTTTATTTTCTAAATTAAAGAGTGTCTTTGCTGCCATTAAGATACCATGGCTTTGCTTTATTGGATCACTAATTTGACTTTGAATGGTCAAAGGATGTAAGCATGTATCTTGCAACACACAAGAGGTGTATATTAATGAAAGACTAAAACATACCCTGGAGTCTCTTTTTGCCTTATTAAAACATTTATAAACGGGACTTTAAAGTGCTGCTAAAATGAAAATGAAATGTTGTGTTGATTCCCGTGCCAGATGCTCTTTAGAAAATGCAGTGTGTGTGTTATTCCCACTTCAAATGATAACTTCAAATCTGACCTAGACATACTTAAAGATAATTATCTGAAGACAAGATATAGCATATAAGGCAATTAAACTAAGTCATTCAGATTTCAAGGATGGCTTTTGTACACTAGGTGGCAAAGGCTTCTAAGAATCTCTCTCTAAAGTACCAGGGTTTTATTTGAGATTTGCAAGCTCAAGCAAAACATTCATGAAAATGTTGTTCTTCAGCAGTGGACGTTTTTTACTGAAATTTCAACAGCGTGTTTTGTTCTGTGTGAACCTTCAACAGTGCAACACTTTTTAACTTTTTTTTATTTTTTGGAGACCGAGTCTTGTCTCTGTCACCCACGCTGGAGTTCTGTGGCGTGATCTCGGCTCACTGCAACCTCCACCTCCTGGATTCAAGCGATTCTTGTGCCTCAGCCTCCCGAGTGGCTGGGGCTACAGGCACCTGCTACGATGCCTGGCTAATTTTTTGTGTTTTAGTGGAGACTGGGTTTCACAGTGTTGCCCAGGCTGGTCTCAAACTCCTGAGCTCAGACAATCCACCCGCCTCGGCCTCCCAAAGTGGTAGAATTACACTCATGAGCCACCACGCCTGGCCAAATGCAATACATTTTGTGTTTAGTGAATTTATTTTTTCATAGAATAGCAGAATAGGGTTTTGATACCGTTAATTTTTAATTTAATTCAACTTTACTTTGGTTTAATTAATTTTTAGAAGTTTTTTTACTTTAACACAATAAAAAAAATTATTAAATGGCATGATTCAAATGAATGCATGGTGGG
>NW_022681468.1:155715291-155915291 GCF_009764315.1 Trachypithecus francoisi
CTTATATGATAAAGAACTTTTTATACTTTTTAAAAATTCCTTTATGATTAACTTTTTCCTGGTTTATGTAAGCTGTTCACATAGTTTTTCTTTCCTTTTTTTCCTTAAAAAAACAACTATAATTGGATTTTTGTGTTTCTAATCCTGGCCAGGGTACTAATATTTTATTGTTGTATATGTTTCTGTAGTTTATGAAACATTAACAAAAATTTCACCTAAAAGGGTGTTTTAATAGTCTGATTATTGGAATAAATTATTGGGATAAAAGTACACTCTTGTCCTGGAGACTCGCATCTAGGGAACAGCATTACCTACCACATATGATCTATGAAACATATATGTAGTTTATGCTAAGTTTCAGTTGGTACAACGAAAGTTGAAAACAAGTACTATATTTTTTCCTCTTAAGAACTGTAATTCCTTTGTTTATTTTTGTTTACCAGAGTGTCCAGGGGCCTGTATATCACAACTGCTGGGCTATATCCACTTCCACCATATCAGAATGAGACAAATGTTTCATCAGCTTTCGCTGATGGCAAATAACGGACAACTTTTTATCTCTATTTATTATGAATAATGATAATAATTGTTATCTATAACTGACGTTATTAAAAAGACCCTATATTACATAAATGTGATCATAGCTATAATTATGTAAATGTTCTAGTTCTAAGATTATTTAAATTTAGCTTTGTGTAGAGAAGCCATGTTGCATAGTTTTCTTTTGGTATTCAATGGAGAAAAATATGATGTAGACAAATAATGAAATGCTGGGTCTCATTAGACTGGTGGAGATAGCCATGGTAAGATCGAGCATTGAGTAAAATACATTTTAGCACCAGCAAGTACTAAGTTCTGTGTTAGGCCCTGCAGAAGCAAAATTGGGAAAGATGTAGTCCCAGCCCTTGAGGGTCAATAACTCAGTGCAGGGGGCAGTAACATGTAAAACCATAATAAGACAAAGCCAGCATTGTAAGATATATAAATACAGGATGTTTTAGAGACAAAGAGGACACAACTAAGTTTACTTGAATGAGTTGAGTCAGTCTTCATGTGTTGGAACTAAGTCTTGAAGACAGCCATTGAAAGACTTTTTGAATTTACATTATTTTCCAATGGTTAAATATGACACATAGTGTAAAATACATATGTGCCATTTAATGGATGCATATAGAGTGAACATTATGTAAACACCATCAAGTTAGAAGACAGTGCAATGAAACATCCCCACCTAGAAACATGGGCGTATTAACAGATTGCAAACTCCTGTTTCCTCTCAGATGTAACCAATAACCTGACTTAACTGAGAATCATTTCTTTTCATTAAAAAAGTTAATATGCTTTTTTTTTTTTTTTGTGAGACGGAGTCTCGCACTGTCACCCAGACTGGATTGTAGTGGTGCGATCTTGGCTCACTGCAATCTCTGCCTCCCAGGTTCAAGTGATTCTCCTGCCTCAGCCTCCCGAGTAGATGGGATTACAGGCGCCCACCGCCACGCGCAGCTAATTTTTTATATTTTTAGTAGAGACGGGGTTTCACCATGTTGGCCAGGCTGGTCTCGAACTCCTGACCTTGTGATTTGCCTGCCTTGGCCTCCCAAAGATTACAGGTGTGAGCCACCACGCCCGGCCATATGCTTTCTTAAATAGCAGAGTTTTGCCTGGTTTTGAACAGCTACCGTACTCTATGGATTATTTTGTGTCTGGCATCTACTGCTCAATATTTTGTTTGTAAAATCCATCTATATTATTGCATACAGCTGTGGTTTATTCATTTTAATTGTTGACTATTTTATGAATATAACACAGTTTATTTATTTATTTTTTATTACACTTTAAATTCTAGGGTACATGTGCACAACGTGCAGGTTTGTTACATATGTATACTTGTGCCATGTTGGTGTGCTGCACCCATTAACTCGTCATTTACATTAGGTATATCTCCTAATGCTATCCCTCACCTCCCTCCCCACAATAGGACCCCGTGTGTGATGATCCCCTTCCTGTGTCCAAGTGATCTCATTGTTCAATTCACACCTATGAGTGAGAACATGCGATATTTGGTTTTCTGTTCTTGCGATGGTTTGCTGAGAATGATGGTTTCCAGCTGCATCCATGTCCCTACAAAAGGACATGAACTCATCCTTTTTTATGGCTGCATAGTATTCCATGGTGTATATGTGCCACATTTTCTTAATCCAGTCTGTCACTGATGGACATTTGGTTTGATTCCAAGTCTTTGCTATTGTGAATAGTGCCGCAATAAACATACGTGTGCATGTGTCTTTATAGCAGCGTGACTTATAATCCTTTGGGTATATCCCCAGTAATAGGATGGCTGGGTCAAATGGTATTTCTAGTTGTAGATCCTTGAGGAATTGCCACACTGTTTTCCACAATGGTTGAACCACTTTACAGTCCCACCAACAGAATAAAAGTGTTGCTATTTCTTCACATCCTCTCTAGCACCTGTTGTTTCCTGATTTTTTAATGATCGCCATTCTAACTGGTGTGAGATGGTATCTCATTGATAACACAATTTATTGAGCTATTCCACTGCTGATGGATATTTGAGTGTTTTCACATTGGGGCTATTCAGAATAATGTTATGGAGAGCTGCCTGTGTATAATAGTTGCATGTGCTTATGTTTCCCTACAATGCATACTGAGGAGAGAAATTGCTGGATTATAAATTTTGCATACTCTCAGATTTACTAGATAATGTCACACTGCCGTTTGATATGGTCATATCAATTTATATGCTCACAATATGAGATGACATCTCCATATCCTCAGTAACATATAGTATTGTCAGACTGTAAATTTTTTTTTTTTTTTTTTTTTTTGAGACGGAGTCTGGCTCTGTCGCCTGGGCTGGAGTGCAGTGGCCGGATCTCAGCTCACTGCAAGCTCCGCCTCCCAGGTTCACGCCACTCTCCTGCCTCCGCCTCCCAAGTAGCTGGGACTACAGGCGCCCGCCTCGTCGCCCGGCTAGTTTTTTGTATTCTTTAGTAGAGACGGGGTTTCACCGTATTAGCCAGGATGGTCTCGATCTCCTGACCTTGTGATCCGCCCGTCTCGGCCTCCCAAAGCAGACTGTAAATTTTTTAACCACTCAGTGAGTTTGTAGTTATATTTTACATATTTTGATTTATATTTCCCTTATTACTAATATTTACTGATATTTGCCTTCCCTTTTTATAAAGCATTTGCTTGAATATTTTGCCCATTTGTCATTTACATAGTCCTGTCTTTATCTTAATATTGGTAAGAGTTTGTCATCGTCGTTGTTGCTGTTGGTGGTGGTGGTATTTTTGTTTTTATAGTTCCTATTTAGTTATACTTAAAAAAAGTATTCTCTTACATTGTGGTTTGCATTTACACCATTTTCATGGTGTCTGTGATGCACCAATGTTGTCAATATTTATATAGTGGAATTTATCAATCATTTACTTTATTATTTGTGTTTTTGGGGGGCTTTAAAATTTAGTCTTTACCCCAGGAAATAAAAATATGCTGTTAATTATTTTCACATAGCTTTATGGGCATGCTTTTCACAAAGAGACCTAGAATTGAATTTTATACACAGGGCCATGCAAGTCCCATTTAGTTTATTTTCTATTTAAATCGATTTCCACTTGGCCCCACATAATTTTCTGCAAAGCTTTTTTCCCCCCACTATTCTGCAGTGCTAATATCTCATTTGTCAAGGGTCCATAAATAAATTGATCTATCTTTGAGCATATTATTCTGTTCCTTTTGTGTATGGGGCTGTCACTGTGCTACTACCATAGTTTGTTAATTACTAGAGATTTATAAGTCTGCATGTCTAGCTGAGCTTTATTCTTCAAGAATGTACTTTCAGATACATTTTTTTTTTTTTTTTTTTTTGAGACGGAGTCTCGCTCTGCCGCCCAGGCTAGAGTGCAGTGGCCGGATCTCGGCTCACTGCAAGCTCCGCCTCCCGGGTTCACGCCATTCTCCTGCCTCAGTCTCCGGAGTAGCTGGGACTACAGGCGCCCGCCACCTCGCCCGGCTAGATTTTTGTATTTTTTTTTTAGTAGAGACAGGGTTTCACCCTGTTAGCCAGGATGGTCTCGATCTCCTGACCTCGTGATCCGCCCGTCTCGGCCTCCCAAAGTGCTGGGATTACAGGCTTGAGCCACCGCGCCCGGCCTCAGATACATTTTTAAATTATGTGGTCAAATTATATGAAACTTGTTATGGTTTTCGGTGGGATAACATTCCATTCATATTTTTGTAATATTTCAACTTTTAAACAATGAACATACTATGTCACTTCATTGGTTAACTGCCTTTAATGATTCTCAATAATATTTTGTAATTTTCTTGGAGATATCTTACACATCTATTTATAGTTATTCCCAGAATATCTAAATTGGTATTCACTGATGCTATTGTAATTTATTGAAACTTTGTTTTCATACTGTTGTTTATAAATAGGAATGCAATTTCATATGTATGTCAAATTTATATCTAGCAACCTCGTTAAACAACTTAATTAGTCCTAGACGTTTACTTTGTATTCCTTTGTATATTATTCAGTTGTCTGGGAAAAAGGCTTTTCCCCATTTTTTTCGATCCTTGTACCTTGATTTATTTTCTTGTTCTGTTGCTTTGATTAAAACTTCTACAATATTGAATAAAAGTGGAGATATTCCTTCTGATGATGATTCTAAATCAAAGTGATAGTTTTAGTTATTCATCAATAAGTGTCAGGTTTTCTGTAGGGTTGGTATATATTATATCAGATAAAGGTGGTTTCCCTCTGTTTTTAGTTTGCTAAGAATTTTTTCATGAATGGATATTAAATTTTATTACAAGAATTTTCTCAGCCTATTAGAAGACATAATGTGATTTCTTCTAATCTATTCATATGATTATTATACTAATGATGCCGACTAATCATCAAAACTCCAAATCCAACTTAGATATTACATATGATCCTTTTTATATATTGATAAAATCAATTTATTAATTTTTTATAGGATTTCTGTATCTGTAACTATGAATAGAATCTGGCTTGAAGTGTTTAAATGTGAGAAAAATTTGAACTAAAGAATCAAGGTATAATGTGTCATACACATGCAAAATAGAACATATTTTTAATTGTAAAATTGTCTATTTTTCCTAGTAAAATAAAAAGTTTTCACAAAGAATGTTAATATTATCTTGGAATTCTAAATGTTTATTTAACTTGCTTACTGATGATATTCACAAAGTATGTTCAGGTGTGAAGTTTATGCTTTATTTCTTTTCTCATCCTGATTTTGTCTCTTTTCTATATGTATAGCTTCAGACAAAAGTGAAGTAAATTAAAGTCCATCCTGTCTTCCTTCCAGAGAGCAAAGAAAGTCCATGGAAATTCGTCAACATCCAGGTTTCATTGTCTGTCTGTCTGTCTTTTTCTGACAAATGAATCAGGGACTCAAGTGCTCTAAAGCAGCTCAAGTTAATGATTGATGGCTTATGGTTGACTGTAACACGAATAACATCTAATCTGGGGATGTCTGTGTACTACACGCTTGCTCTTCACTTGCAGTTTGAGAATGACATGTAGGAAATCTCACTCTGTGTTCTCCCAATTCAGTTACACTTGGACTCTACAGTGTAGTCAGAGCTCTGACAATGAATTGATTTTTTCCAAATAATCCAAAAGCACAAAAGCAGTATAAGATAAAGGTTTTCCTTTAAGGATATTAAAAATATACTGGATAAATGATACCTATATAAAACATTTTTAACAAAGTATAAAATAGTATGCAATCTTCTTCCAAAATGGATAATATGGCAAACAAATATGTTAAAAGTTTAGAAAAGTGAAATATTTGCTGTAATTGATAGAACTTGAACTAGGGCTTACTGGATTTTCATGAAAAGATACATAAAGGAGGAGAGTAAAGATGGGGGATATAGTATAAACAATATTCCCTTTTTTCTTATCATTGTAATTGTGTTGGATCTTCAAGGGAGGAATATACTTTGTAGCCGTGATGCTGTGAATGTTTGTGTCCCCCTAAAATTCATGTTGGAGTCCTAACCTTTCAAGATGATAATATTAAGAGTCAATTCTTTGGGAGGTTAATTAGATCATGAGGGCAGAATCATGGTGATTGGGATTAGCGTCCTTATAAAGGAGACCCCAGGAAACTATTTGACCCCCTTCTACCATATGAGGATACAGCAAGAAGGCACTGTCTATGAGGAATGGGCCTTCACTAGACACCAGATCTTCCCTTGGGCTTCCAAGCCTCCAGAACTGTGACAAATAAATAATGTTTGTTTATAACTCACCTAGTTTGTAGCATTTTTGTTATAGCAGCCCAGATGGACTAAGACAGTAACATATTTAGTGATTACTCTTGTGCTAGCCCTCTTCTAGCATTTACATTTAATATCTCATTTAGTCCTTGGAGCAAGCCTGCAAGATAGCACTATTTTGCCCATTTTACGGATATAAAAACTGAGCAATAGAAACCTCAAAGAAACTTTGCAGAGGCCAGACAAGCATGAAGGTATGAGAAAGAGTTGATCCTATGATACTATACATACTGACACTCCGAATTATCATTATATATTCGTATTAAACAATGATCATGACGTTTTAGTCCATTTTCATACTACTATGAGGAAACACCTGAGACTGGGTAATTTATAAAGAAAAAGAGATTTAATGGATTCACAGTTCCACATGGCTGGGGAAGCCTCACAGTCATGACAGAAGGCGAAGGAGGAGCAAAGGCACCTCTTACATGGTGGCAGGCAAGAGAGCGTGTGCAGGGAAACTGCCCTTTATAAAACCATTAGTTTGCATGAGATTTATTCACTATCACAATAACAGCACAGGAACTCAGCTCCATGATTCAGTTACCTCCCACCTGGTGTCTCCCACAACACCTGGGGATTATGGGAGCTATAATTCAAGATGAGATTTGGGTGGGAACACAGAGCCAAACCATATCATTCTGACCCTGGCCCCTCCCAAATCTCATGTCCTCACATTTCCAAACCAAGCATGCCTTCCCAACAGTCCCTCAAAGTCTTAACTCAGTTCAGTATTAACTCAGAAGTCCACAGTCCAAAGTCTCATCTGAAACAAGGCAGGTCCCTTCTGCCTATGAGCCTGTAAAATTGAAAGCAAGTTACTTATTTCCTAGATACAATAGGGGTACAGGCATTCGGTAAATATGCCCTTTCTGAATGGGAGAAATTGGCCAAAACAAAGGGGCTACAGGTCCCATGCAAATCTGAAATCCAGGGGCGCAGTCAAATCTTAAAGTTCCAAAATGATCTCCTTTTACTCCATGTCTCACATCCACTGATGCAAGTGGTGGGCTCCCATAGCCTTGGGCAGCTCTGTCCCTGTGTCTTTACAGGGTATAGCCCCTACTCCTGGCTGCTTTCATGGGCTGGCATTGAGTATCTGTGGCTTTTCCAGGTGCACAGGCCAAGTTGTTCAGGTGGATCTGCCATTCTGGGGTCTGGCCCTCTTCTCACAGTTCCACTAGGCAGTGCCCAAGTGGGGACTCTGTTTGGGGGATCCCACTCCACATTTCCCTTTTGTACTGCCCTAACAGAGGTTCTCCGTGAAGGCTGCACCCCTTCAGCAAACTTCTGCCTGGACTTCCGGGCATTTCCATACAACCTCTGAAATCTAGACAGAGGTTCCCAAACCTCAATTTTTGACTTACGTGCAACTGCGGGCCCAATAACATGTGGAAGCTGACAAGGCTTGGGGCTTGGATTCTCTGAAGCCACAGCCTGAGTTGTACCTTGGCCCCTTTTAGCCACAGCTGGAGTGACTGGAATGCAGGACACCACGTCCCTAGGTTGCACACAGCAGGGAAGCCCAGGGCCCAGCCCATGAAACCATTTTTCCCCCCAGGCCTCTGGGCCTGTGATGGGAGGGAGTGCCATGAGGTCTCTGACATGCCCTAGGGACATTTTCCCCACTGTCTTGGCAATTAACATTTGGCTCCTCATTACTTATGCAAATTTCTTCAGCAGACTTGAATTCTGCTCCGAAAATGGATTTTTCTTTTCTATCACATTGTTAAGCTGCAAATTTTCTGAACTTTTATGTTCTGCTTTCCTTTTAAATGTAAATTCTAATTCCAAACCATCTCTTTGTGATTGCATAAAACTGAAAGCTATTAAGAGCACCCAAGTCAGTTCTTGTATGCTTTGCTGCTTAGAAATTTCTTCTGCCAGATAGCCTAACTCATCTCTCTCAAGTTCAAAGTTCCACAGATCTCTAGGGTAGGGGCAAAATGCCACCAGTCCCTTTGCTAGAGCATAGCAAGAACCACCTTTGCTCCAGTTTCCAAGTTCCTCATCTTCATCTGACACTACCTCAGCCTAAACTTTATTGTCCATATCACTCTAGCATATTGGTCAAAACCATCCAGTAAGTCTCTGGGAAGTTCCAAACTTTCCCACATCTTCCTGTCTTCTTCTGAGCCCTCCAAACAGTTCCAACCTCTACCTGTTAGCCAGTTCCAAAGCTGCTTCCTCATTTTTGGGTATCTTAATAGTAGTACCCCACTCTACTGGTACCAATTTACTGTATTAGTCCATTTTCACACTGCTGTGGAGAAACACCTGAGACTGAGACTGTGTAATTTATAAAGAAAAATAAGTTCAATGGACCCACAGTTCCACATAGTAGGGGAGGTCTCACAGTCAAGGCAGAAAGCGAAGAAGGAGCAAAGGCATATCTTATATGGTGACAGGCAAGAGAACTTGTACAGAGGAACTTCCCTTTATAAAAACCATCAGATGTTGTGAGACTCACTATCATGAAAACAGCACAGGAAAAACTGCCCCTGTGCTGTTCTCATGTTAGTGCATAAGATTCCTCCCATGGTACATGGGGATTATGGATCAGGACACAGAGCCGAGCCACATTGCAGGAAAAAAGGAGAAGTTTGCTGTTGAAGGAAGATGAATATGGTAATCACAGGTACCTCAAAACTAGTATATTCGGCCGGGCGCGGTGGCTCAAGCCTGTAATCCCAGCACTTTGGGAGGCCGAGACAGGCGGATCACGAGGTCAGGAGATCGAGACCATCCTGGCTAACACGGTGAAACCCCGTCTCTACTAAAAAAATACAAAAAAATTAGCCGGGCGAGATGGCGGGCGCCTGTAGTCCCAGCTACTCGGAGGCTGAGGCGAGAGAATGGCGTAAACTCGGGAGGCGGAGCTTGCAGTGAGCTGAGATCCGGCCACTGCACTCCAGCCTGGGCGACAGAGCGAGATTCCGTTTCAAAAAAAAAAAAAAAAAAAAAAACTAGTATATTCCTGCACTCTATCACTATCACCTGAGTTGGACTCTAAGTCTAGGTAGCTCTCTCTTCCTCTTTGTACAGTTTTGGAAACTTCATGTTAGACATGTATTAAATTAATATTATTCTCCTATGTCTATGAATTTTGCTTAGTTTCATTAGTGATTATAAGCATCTCATAATCATTTATTTATACCCAAATAAAATGTCTTAAATGTTTGGATTCTGACATCTACAAAACCAGTGTAGAGACTGAGTCAGTATTTCTATGGGATGATGGAATAAAACTAAGAAGGAAAAGCTTGAACCAACAAACTATGTATTAATAGTAAAGGAAATAGCATTTAACATGTTTTAAACTGCTGAACTATGAAGAAGTGGGAGTTAAGATAATGTATTCTATTGCTCAGTTTTGTCAGTGTATGCTGTTGAAAGCTTTACGTGTTATGCCACTATCCCCCAAACTGCCAACACATGGAAAAGATCTATAGTATGGAGATCCCATAGATTTAGACATTCATTCACTACAGTCTGTGCCTGAGTGCAAAAATATTTTTAACAAACTATGTATTTTTTTTTTTGAGGCTCCACAGATATGAGCCATGGATCACCAGATGCCTCATGACCAATCATAAATTAGAGTAAAATTACCAAAGAGTATGTGAAATTAAATTAATGCTCCCACTTCAACTTAATCAAATGATTATTTAGTAATGTCCTAACTTCACCTTAGATGTTTGAGGCAGAGCTGAGAAAAGAACTAGTTTCTTCTCACTCCTGATCCAGGATTTACCTTCTTCATATCTCTTTTACTTTCTTTAATTTGAAATGGATATTTCATTTTTATTCTTAGTCTTTTACTAATCTCTTAAAAATTACGGCCAAAATTATCATAAATTGCACAAAACCAATTTTTGCTATAAAAGAGTGCTTTTGAGTAAGATCCAATGTCATAATCACTCTTTGCCTATTATACTATATATATATACCAGTATTTCCACCCCTTATTTGATTGCTATTTCATTTTTGCCTAATTAGGTCTTTCAATATGTCCATAACTAATGTTTATAATCTTATATGTAATACCTGACATTTATAACTCTATTTCTAAGTGTTGGTAGAAAAGCTGAGGCAGGACTTGCTAGTCTGACATAATATAAAAAGAGTCTTGGAACATGTCCTGGGTCCAGGGTCTAAAACTCCTCATGGCCTATGGAACACCAATTTCTGTGCTTAAGGGTGAAAGGCTGCCACACCGCACTACTGTCTAAGCCCGGGGTATAAAACCCCTCGTGGCTTGGATGGAATCCAGGGCTCAGTGCATAAAACCCCTTGTGGCCTCTGGAATGTGTCCAGACTTGCTGACTCCTTGCTTCTTGCTCCCCAGGATCTGGAGTTAGGAGGACATGTTCCCCATTATCTCAATTAGCCAAACAGGTTGCATATGCTTCAAAAAAAATGCTAAACTGACACAGCTATAGATCAAATGCTTGATGCACCACTTCCTTTTGACCCCCACATCCTCACTGCCTGGTTCTTTGATCACCAATAAGTAGTGTGGGCTCCCACAGCTCAGGGCCCTCACAGCCTCCATACTAGCATTGGTCCCCTGGACCCACTTTATGCACTCTTAAGTTGTCTTGTCTCATTCCTTTGACTCCACTGGACTTCGTAGCCCTCACAGCCTGGTGTTGGGTCTGATCACCCCAATGCTAAGACCATTTTCCTAATGGCTGAACCACTTTGAAATATCAGTATGGTTAGTGGTGTGCATTTTGCAAAGTTTTCTAATTGAGGCCATTCTTCAGGACTGCTTGAAATCATGGGCCAGTACAGAATGCATTAGCTAGGTAAAACAGTAAGTGGTCACACATGATTTAGTAAAACAAATGCAGTTAAGGTCTTTAGAGAAAGAATAAGACTGTATAAGTCGATTTCATTCCTCTCAATGCATAAGACAGTATAATATGTGATTATGTATTATTTGAAAGGTTTTTGAGCATCATAAAACTAAATTTTGGTATCAATTCAACAAAAACTACATAAACGGATAAAGAAAAGGACAGAAAGATGAGGTTATAATTGGATTATGATGGCATGAAATTTTGAAGGAAGAAAATTAGGGCACTAAATTAAAGATGGTAGAAGGAGAGAGACCAAGGAAAGAAAGTCTAGAAAGCATTTAAACCCCAGAGAGTGCTTTAATAAGAAGAGTTTTAAATGGCTCAGTATTCATTGCACATTCATAATAATCCAATTTTGCAACATGGCAAAGTGAAATGTGATAGGCAGATTAAAATTCCAATACTGGCTGAGATACTTAATGGTTTATGATTTTGGATAAGTTACTTTAAGTTTTTCAGCTTTAGTCTCTTCATCTGTAAAAAAAAAAAGGAGTTTTTTACTTTACAGAATGTGTGAAAGTAAAATAGAATCACATATTCAAAAAATGCCTATCTCAGTATTTGGTTCATAGCATACCTCCAGTAAATGTTTCTTTATCCCCTTCCTACTTCATATTATTGAGATTTTTTTTTTTATCTAGCTGTGATAGAGCATGTCTGGCATAAGTATATCATGGGACAATTTCTTTTCCAAGAATATTAAATCCTTAGTATATTTGAATGAAATTTATTAAATAGTTATTATAAAATCTAATCTCTGTAGAACACTTTCTATGTACATCAGATATTCTGCATGAAATATTACATTTCACTCTCACTGCAATTTTATGTGTCACGTCTATCAGCCTGTTTTGTAGATTTGATCATTCATATAAAGAATAAATGGTTATCCAGAAATGAAAACTGTTTGTCTTACTCTGAAGCCTATGATCGCAACCATGAAATTATATTGTTTAATTGATATTCATCAATGATGCTAACATTTACAGATTAAATATCTGTAAATCTGAGAGGATGGTGGAGGGAGAAAGAGAGAAAGAGAGACAGAGTAGGAGAGAAAATAGAGAATATCAAGAGTATGACATGACTATAATTGATTTTTATTCTGTACCTAACTTTTTGAACTTGCCCAAGCAGCAATATCTCTCAGCCTTACTTTTTGCAATGTAAAATGGGATAAATATGCTTATCTCCAATGTTATTTTTAGGATTAAATGAAATTATATGTTTGTGTGTTGTGTCTAAGCATGTGTTTATGTGTAGTTTATAGCATTGCCCTATTCTTGGCAGCGTAAGAAAATGAGCTGTCTGTTTTTATAGATGGAAAATATTTGAATCATAATGCCTTATGATGGTTGAAATAAAAAGTGAACCACTTCATTCCAACTCCAGCAATAGCAGCAGAGTTGGAGCTGAAAACTACAAACTCTGGGGAAAGTATAAAAACAGCTATTTGAAAGCACAGGAAAATGACCAAAAGAAAGTAAAAACTGGAAGGGATTTGATCCCTAAAGAAAAGAACTATATTGAGTGAGATTCATGCTCATGTGGCCTTTTGTCAGAGGGCACTCCTGACTCACGCGACACCAGTTGGCCAGAACTGAAGCCAAAAGCCACAGACTTACTGGCTTAAATAGTCAGATGACGAGGTTTGAGTCTACAAGACAGTCTTGAAAGTGAAAGAGGAATTTAATAAAGGAGGGAACAACAAAGGGAAGAAACCTCTGCATATAAAAACTCTTCTCAAATCTTTGGCTCACTCCTCAACAGTACTCACATGAGGGAGGCTCCAAACATTCCGAAGCAACATAACAACTGGCAGCCTACAGGCTAAAAGAACCAAGTAGTAAGTCTAGCTGCTGGCCACCACAGGCGAGACAGATTGTGAAATTAGTGCAGACGAGTTAACTAAAAATAACATTCTTCAGAGGAAGATAACAGGATCCAGAGTTTAATACATGTCCACAAACTTCAGTTGAAAATAGTAAAAAAAAATACGTGCAAGGAAATATGAGAAACAGGACCAAAAGTAAAATTAAAAGGCAGTTAATATTAAATAAATCATAAACTTGAGATGTCTACGTGTTACATTTAGCAGATAAAGACTTTAAAGCAGTCATATTAAATATGTTCAAGCACTGAAAGGTAAATATGTTTGCATTGGAAGAACAGATGTGGAATTTTAGCATCTATCTCTATCTATCTAAATATCTATCTATCATCTATCAAGAGTACAAAATGGAAATGTGAAATACAGTTTCTATTGAATGCATATTGCTTTTATACCATCATAAAATCATAAGTTGAGATATCATAAGTTGGGGAACATATGCATAGTTAAGAGGTAAATTCTCCCCTAAATTAATGTGCGTTTTCAGTGGAATACCAAAGTCTCAAGAGGCTGTTTTATATTAAATGACAAAATATTTAAAATATCTGTATGGACATATAGAAGACAGAATAAGCAAAACAATCTTGAAAATGATGCCTATAATTGGAGCAGTTACACTATTTGACATTAAAGTTTAAATTAAAGGCAGAGTATTCAGTAGTGTATGGAACTGACATGAGAATAGACAAATAGATCACTAAAGCAAAACAGTAAGTTCAATGAGCTTTTAGCAAAGTTGCCAAAGCAATTCAATTGGTAAAGGAAAGCACTGTTGATAAATGATTTACAAACACTGTTCAATTGAATGCATCTTTGTGTGTGTATGTGTGTGCATGTCACACCATACACACAAATCAATTCATGATGGATCATAGACTTAAACATAAATACAAAAATCTAAGAGTGGAAAGATGGTTACCAGAAGCAGGAATGGGGAGTGGGGAGAGGGAAATAAAGAGCAGTCGTTGAATGGGTAGAAACATGTAGTTAGATAGACAAAGTAAGATCTAGTGTTTGGTAGCATAATAGGGTGACTATAAGTAACAATAATTCTATATTTCAAAGTAATTAAAATAGTGGAATTGGAATATTTCTAACCAAATAAATGATACATGCTTGTGATGATAGATATCCCAATTACCCTGATATGATCATTATATATTGTGTGTTTATATCAACATATCAGGTGCATCCCATAAATATATACAACTATTATGTATTGAGAGAAATTATTTTAAAAAGTATAAAACCTGTAAAGCTTTCAAAATAATGCAAAAATGTATCTTCTTGACTTACAACACAGTGAAGAATAACCAAAGCATTAAAAATACTATGTAAACTGCATCCAAATGAAAAGTAGTCTCATGAAAAGACACTTACAATATGTGCACAGGCACAAATTAGAATAAATATGCATAAAATCTGTATTGGGCAAAGGCTGGTCTAGAATATATAAAGAACTCCTACAGTTTAATTATTAAAAGACAAACACATAGAAGAACAAAGGACATGAATAGACAGATCATAAAGGAAGATATATGAAATGGCAATCAGTATATACAGATTACTCAGTTATTAGTCACCATGGAAACGTAAATCAAGACCATAGCTCAGTTATTAGTTATCACAGAAATGTAAATCAAGACTGCAATATCATACCAAACAAATTAAATCAGCTGAAATTAAAGACTTAAACTGATTCTTTTTTTTTTTTTTATTTTTTTTTTTTATTTTTTTGAAGCGGAGTCTCGCTCTGTCGCCCGGACTGGAGTGCAGTGGCCGGATCTCAGCTCACTGCAAGCTCCGCCTCCCGGGTTTACGCCATTCTCCTGCCTCAGCCTCCCGAGTAGCTGGGACTACAGGCGCCCGCCACCTCGCCCGGCTAGTTTTTGTATTTTTAGTAGAGACGGGGTTTCACTGTGTTAGCCAGGATGGTCTCGATCTCCTGACCTCGTGATCCGCCCGTCTCGGCCTCCCAAAGTGCTGGGATTACAGGCTTGAGCCACCGCGCCCGGCCTTAAACTGATTCTTACTGAGCATATAGAATAAGTCCTGTATTGAAGTTTAGAATGATATAATCACTTTGGAATGTGTTTGTGACACTTTCTTGTAGTTATACACAACCCTTACTCATTAACTTGGCAATATATCACTAGGCATTTACCCCAGATAAATTAGAATATATCCATATAAAGACTTGTTTATATATACTCACAGCATCATTATTCAAAATAACCCAACATAGTAAATGGAAATATCCATCAACAGCAGAAAAGATAACCAAACTGGTATATTTACACAATCAATTCTGAATATAGTAGAAAGAAACAAACTAGTGATACATGCAACAACTTGGCTGAATAGCAAAAGTATTATGCTGAGTGAAATAAGCCAACATACGATTCCATTTACATGAAGTACTTAATATTGAAATCGGATGGTGCACAAATCAGAACATTGGTGCTTTGTGTAGAGTGGAAAGATTAAATTTATTGATTTTGATAATTATTGTGTGATTGAATATGAAAATTTCCTTGTTCTTAGGAAACAATATATACACTAGAGTGTATGTGGGAGAGTGAGAAGGAATGAGTAAATAGAACAAAGTAAATAGAGCAAATGTAAATAATTAGTTCATCCTGGTATATTAGTCGGGGTTCTCTTAGAGGGACATAACTAATAGGAGATATACATATATATATAAATAAATATATATATAATATACTCCCATATATATTATAATATATAACATATTAATTAATATTAAATATATCACATTAATGATTATAATAATATATAATATGTTATGATATATATGGGAGTTTATTTTATATATATATGTGTATATATATATAGGAGTTTATTAAGTATTAACTTACACAATCACAAGGCCCCGTAATAGGCTGTCTGCAAGCTGAGGAGCAAGGAGAGCCAGTCCAAGTGAATCCCAAAACTTGGAGTCTGAGGTTCGAGGGCAGGAAGTATCCAGAATGGGAGAAAGATGTAGGCTGGGAAGCTAGGACCATCTCTAATTTTCATGTTTTTCTGTCTGCTTTATATTCCCTGGAAGCTGATTAGATTGTGCCCACCAGATTAAGGGTGGATCTGCCTTCCCCAGCCCATTGACTCAAATGTTAACCTCTTTCAGCAACAGCCTCACAGACACACCCAGGATTAATACTTTGTATCCCTCAATCCAATCAAGTTGACACTCAGTATTAACCATCACACTTGGCAAAAGTTATATGAGTGTCTAGAGTCTGTACAATTTTTGCAAATTTTCTATAAATTTGAAATCATATTGAAATACGTAGGTAAAAATGCACACCTAACTTTTTCCATTGCTAATTATATAGTGTTGTTTCTGGAGAATGATGACTAATATATTATTAATCCTAAAATTAAATAAAAAATCCGGCCTGTCTTCTTAGAAAACTAAAATTAGGTTAAGTAAAGAAAATTAGCAGGTTGTTCAGCTTCCATGTAGTTGTGCTACATTTGAGTGAATTTCTTAATCCCAAGTTCTAGTTTGATTGCACTGTGGTCTGAGAGACTGTTGTTATGATTTCCGTTCTTTTGCATTTACTGAGGAGTGTTTTACTTCCAATGATGTGGTCAATTTTAGAATAAGTGCAATGAGGTGTTGAGAAGAATGTATATTCTATTGATTTGGAGTGGAGAGTTCTGTAGATGTCTATTAGGTCCACTTGGTCCAGAGCTGAATTCAAGTGCTGAATATCCGTGTTAATTTTCCGTCTTGTTGACCTGTCTAATATAGACAGTGGGGTGTTAAAGTCTCTCACTATTATTGTGTGGGAGTCTAAGTCTCCTTGTAGGTCTCTAAGAACTTGCTTTATGAATCTGGGTGCTCCTGTATTGGTGCATATATATTTAGGATAGTTAGCTCTTCTTGTTGCACTGATACCTTTATCAATACAACTTCAATGTAATACCCTTGTCTCTTTTGATCTTTGTTGGTTTAAAGCCTGTTTTATCAGAGACTAGGATTGCAACCCCTGCTTTTTTTTTTTTTTTTTTTGCTTTCTATTTGCTTGGTAAATATTCCTCCATCCCTTTATTTTGAGCCTATGTGTGTCTCTGCATGTGAGATGGGTCTCCTGAATACAGCACATCAATGGGTCTTGACTCTTTATCCAATTTGCCAGTCTGTGTCTTTTAATTGGGGCATTTAGCCCATTTACATTTAAGGTTAATATTGTTATGTGTGAATTTGATCCTGTCATTATGATGCTACCTGGTTATTTTGCCCGTTAGTTGATGCAGTTTCTTCTGTGTTGATGGTCTTTACAATTTGGTATGTTTTTGCAGTGGCTGGTACCAGTTGTTCCTTTTCTGAATGACTACTGTGTAAATAATGAAATTAAGGCATAAATAAAGATGTTCTTTGAAACCAATGAGAACAAAGACACAACATACCAGAATCTCTGGGACAGATTTAAAGCAGTGTGTAAAGGGAAGTTTATAGCACTAAACGCCCACAAGAGAAAGCAGGAAAGATCTAAAATTGACACCCTAACATCACAATTAAAAGAACTAGAGAAGCAAGAGTAAACAAGTTCAAAAGCTAGCAGAAGACAAGAAATAACTAAGATCAGAGCAGAACCGAAGGAGATAGAGACACAAAAAACCCTTTAAAAAAATGTATGAATCCAGGAGCTGGGTTTTTGAAAAGATGAACAAAATAGATCACTAGCCAGACTAATAAAGAAAAGATGAGAGAAGAATCAAATAGATGCAATATAAAATTGTAAAAGGTGATATCACTACTGACCCCACAGAAATACAAACTACCAACAGAGACTACTATAAACACCTCTACGCAAATAAACTAGAAAATCTAGGAGAAATTGATAAATTCCTGGACACATAGACCCTCCTAAGTCTAAACCAGGAAGAAGTTGAATCCTTTAATACACCAATAACAAGTTCTGAAATTGAGGCAATAATTAATAGCCTACCAACCAAAAACAGTCCAGGACCAGACGGATTCACAGTCGAATTCTACCAGAGGTACAAAGAGAAGCTGGTACCATTTTTTCTGAAACTATTCCAAACAATGGAAAAAGAGGGAATCCTCCCTAACATTTTATGAGGCCAGCATCATCCTGATACCAAAACCTGGCAGATACACAACAACAAAAAAAGAAAATTTCAGGGCAAATATCCCTGATGAACATCAATGCAAAAATCCTCAATAAAATACTGGCAAACCGAATCCAGCAGCACATCAAAAAGCTTATCTACTACGATCAAGTTAGCTTCATCCCTGGGATGCAAGGCTGGTTCAACATATGCAAATCAATATATGTAATCTATCACATAAACAGAACCAATGACAAAAACCATATGATTATCTCAATAGCTGCAGAAAAGGCCTTCAACAAAATTCAACACCCCTTCATGCTAAAAACTCTCAATAAACTAGGTATTGATGGAACATATCTCAAAATAATAAGGGCTATTGTTGACAAACCCACAGCCAATATCATACTGAATGGGCAAAAACTGGAAGCATTCCCTTTGAAAACCAGTGCAAGATAAGGATGCCCTCTCTCACCATTCCTATTCAACATAGTGTTGGAAGTTCTGGCTAGGGCAATCAGGCAAGAGAAAGAAATAAAGGGTATTCAATTAGGAAAAGAGGAAGTCAAATTGTCCCTGTTTGCAGATGACGTGAGTATATACTTAGAAAACCACATCCATCATCTCAGCCCCAAATCTCCTTAAGCTGATAAGTAACTTCAGCAAAGTCTCAGGATTCAAAATCAATGTGCAAAATTCACAAGCATTCTTATACACCAATAACAAACAAACAGAGAGCCAAATCATGAGTGAACTCCCATTCGCAATTGCTACAAAGAGAATAAAATACCTAGGAATACAACTTATAAGGGATGTGAAGGACCTCTTTAAGGAGAACTACAAACCATCACTCAAGGAAATAAGAAAGGACACAAATAAATGGAAATAGATTCCATGCTCATGGATAGGAAGCATCAATATCGTGAAAATGGCCATACTGCCCAAAGTAATTCATAGATTCAATGCTATCCCCATCAAACTACCATTGACTTTCTTCACAGAATTTGAAAAAACTACCTTAAATTTCATATGGAACCAAAAAAGAGCCTGCATAGCCAAGACAATCCTAATCAAAAAGAACAAAGCTGGAGGCATCACACTACCTGACTTCAAACTATACTACAAGGCTACAGTAACCAAAACAGCATGGTACTGTTACCAAAACAGAGAAATATAGACCAGTGGAACAGAACAGAGGCCTCAGACATAACACCACACATCTACAACCATCTGATCTTTGACAAAACTGACAAAAACAAGCAATGGGGAAAGGATTTCCTATTTTATAAATGGGGTTAGGAAAACTGGCTAGCCATACGCGGAAAACTGAAATTGGACCCCTTCCTTACACTTTATACAAAAATTAACTCAACATGGATTAAAGACTTAAACCGAAGACCGAAAACCATAAAAACCTTAGAAGAAAACCTAGGCAATACCATTCAGGACATAGGCATGGGCAAAGATTTCATGACTAAACCACCAACAGCAATGGCAACAAAAGCCAAATTTGACAAATAGAATCTAATTAAACTAACGAGCTTCTGCACAGCAAAGGAAACTATCATCAGAGTGAAAGACAACCTACAGAATGAGAGAAAATTTTTGCAATCTATCCATCTGACAAAGAGCTAATATCCAGAATCTACAAAGAACTTAAACAAATTCACAAGAAAACAACTCCATCAAAAAGTGGGCAAAGGATATGAAAAGGCACTTCTCAAAAGAAGACATTTATGTGGCCAATGAACATATGAAAAAAAGCTCATCATCACTGGTCATTAGAGAAACGCAGATCAAAACCACAATGAGATACCATCTTATGCCAGTTAGAATGGCAATCATTAAAAAATCAGGAAACAACAGATGCTGGAGAGGATGTGGAGAAATAGGAATGCTTTCACACTGTTGGTGGGAGTGTAAATTAGTTCAACCATTGTGGAAGACAGTGTGGTAATTCTTCAAGGATCTAGAACCAGAAACACCACTTGACCCAGTGATTCCATTACTGGGGATATACCCAAAGGATTTATAAATCATGCTACCATAAAGACACATGCACACGTATGTTTTGTTGTGGCACTATTCACAATAGCTAAAAAGGAACCAATCCAAATGCCCATCAATTATAGACTGGATAAAGAAAATGTGGCACATATACGCCATGGAATACTATGCAGCCATAAAAAGGATGAGTTCATATCCTTTGCAGGGACATGAATGAAGCTGGAAACCATCATTCTCAGCAAACTAACACAAGAACAGAAAGCCAAGCACCGCATGTTCTCACACATAAGTGAGAGTTGAACAATGAGAACACATGGACACAGGGAGGGGAATATCACACACTAGGGCCTGTTGGGGGATGGAGGGTGGGGGGAAAGACAGCTTTAGGAGAAACACCTAATGTAGATGACAGGTTGATGGGTACAGCAAACCACCATGGTACGTGTATACCTATGTAACAAAACTGCACGTTCTGCACATGTACCCCAGAAGTTAAAGTATAATAATAAAAAAAGAAAATTAGTTAAATCCATTATGACAGAGAAAAACAGAGTCATCATAAATCTTTTAGAACTAGAACTTTACAGTTCTTTAAGCACACCGTTTACTAATGTCTTGACCCGCCATGGTTACACTGCTTTGTAGTTTATTTAAAGATAAAAATAAATGCATTTAAAGTGATGGTGTGGGGAAATGATCACAGAAGAAAACACTGAGCACTAAGAACAAATTTAAATATTGTATGTTACTATGTACTCAGAAAAATTTTGACAATAAATACTCTAAGTGTTGTAATTAGAAACGATTGAAGTGATATTTTTATATAGGAGGTTGATATCATGAATATCAATATTAAAATAATTATTTTTCAGAAAATCACTACTTTTTAATACTTTTGACATCCATTCCTTTTCATTTAAACTTTTCAGTTTTCATTTGTTGATGTTTTATATTAAATTTGTGAACCCTTTCTTCATCTGCAGTACAGCAAATTTTCTTGCTGTATTTCAGAGACAGGAGCATACATTTAGATTTGGTAGCAGTGTTGGTTTACCTCTGGCCATGTATGTAAAAAATATCTGTTCTGCTTAAAATATAGCACTTCATATTACTATTTCAATTATGAATATATACTGAGTGATTTACAGATTAGCTCTTTTTGATATATCATAAAATCATTGGTGCTCATTAATCATAAATTTATTTCATAGCATAAATGTGAATTCAATCTTAAGATAAATTTTAATGCACTTTTAAATATCATCTGACATATATTTTGAGGTTCACTTTATGTTTAAGAAAAGACCTTCTCTGTTCACATTTACCATCATATTTACACTCAACTAACTTCCTTCAGAATCCTTAATTTTTGCTAGCTAGGACAAATTATTCAGACTCAGAATATTTTATCTACTACTTTAAATATATTTAAATGTTTTAAAAAATATTTTTTAAAAAACTTTAAAAGCATTATTATGCTCAAATAAGAAATCTGTTCTCATTCTATATAGCAGTTAAATTGTTTGGTTTCTTATAATAATTTGGCCAAATTATTTGCTAAATTGTTTTTGCCAAATTGAATAATTGGAGGTTTTAAGCTTATATCAGAAATTAAAAGTAAGATATATGATAAATTAACTTTTCAATATATATTTATATTTATATATTGAGTCAAATTTATATTTAAATATATAAGAGAAATATATATCTCTCTTACTCCCAAGGCAAATTAAAATTTTCTAAATTGTGTTTGCCAGTAACTTTCTGAGAAATCAAATGAATATCTGAATTACTATTAGAAACATCTATTTTTAATTTTCTCTTGTTAAAAACTTGTAGAGATCTCTGTTTTCAAAGGACCTTGTCAAGATCTCATGGAATAGGAAATCAAAATTAACCAAAACCTTTTTGATCTGATTGCGTTTCATCTGTGAAACTCAGTTATGGTTTTATTATTGGGAATCAGGAAAGTTATTCCCTGAATGACAATGTGGGTCAAGATCACCTTTATGCTCTGTGATGAGATGATGCTCATCCAGAGACCTTTAGCTTAATGACCCAGCTTCTTGTGCCCAAGTTACAGTCTGAGACTGCTGCAGGAACTTAAGAAGCTTCCTTAGTCTTTTAGGCCACAGGGAAACATTAAATTAACAAAAAAAGGAAGGAAAAAACCGAAATATCATGTCAATAACCACAAAGAGCCTCTAGTCTGTTGCATTTCTAGTGCCTTAGCTGTGAAATACCACACAGAGTTGTGTTTTGGTAAATTTTGTGTAACTTCTGCTGTCATTTAACTTTTCAACATGTCTAAATCTGTTACATAGTATTTCATAGTAATAACTTTTTTGAAGTTAGAAAACTACTATTTCATACTCATATTCTGAGGTCCAATTGCCTTCACTGCAAAGTGGAAGCTGGCTCTAATATGGCTGAGGAGGAATCCCAGGATTGAAAGTCTGAATCTTAAGAGAGAAATGAGACATAAAGCCACGAATTTGGCTGTCATGATGATTGGTAAAAAAATGACATGGGTGGGGATCATCCCGGGGGTGTTTTTAGAATCAGAAATCCAGAAAGCTGAAGATGAGACCTTTGAGTCACTGGAGAGAGCAACATTCCGAATGGATAGAATGTATTCAACAATAAAGTGACTAATGGAGCAGAAAGTCAAATCATCAGGCATATTTAAGAGTTGACTGTCGTTTCTGCAACTAGAAGATCAGTGGATACTTCAAAGGAAAAACATTTCAGTGACAAACTGCGGATGAAACTGAAAGTTTGGGTATTCATGGCAATAGAAAACATGGTAGACAGCCACTGTGCCAAGTTTTCCCAATGCCCCCTGCCATCCCAGCTGCCCTGGATGCTCCACAGAACTCAGTGACATCCCCAGGATCCAGTAACTAAAAGGACACTCCTAGCTCAACAGGTGCTTCAGGCCCTTACTCAGGCTCTTGTACACATGCTGCCATACTGATTATTCAATAATTTTCATAACACCCCAATAGGGGAACACCAGGTTAAAGGAAGTAATGTGTTTTGTTTTGTTTTTTTTCTCGGTCTTGTTTTTAAGAGGAGAAAGATTATGCGTGTTTACAGAGTGAAGGGAAGAGTTGGGTAAAGATGTAAATGTTAAAATCAAGGAGAAAGGGGATGGGAGAAGAACCCGGGATGCACAGAAGTAGACAATAGCTTTGAGTGGGGAGAAGACAGCCTGGAATAGATGAAAAGACTGGAAATGAATATGGACAACTTTGTACATTAGTGGGTAGGAAGGCGATGAATTCCCTATGCTGGGCTTTTATATTTTATCTGAATTAGGAGGCACAGGCCGATTGATTACACAAACAAAATATGAGATTGGCCCTGTTTGTTCCCCTTCCCTGCAAGTTAATCACATTTGAGCATATAATTTCATATTTACAATGTATTTTCTATTTACACCATACCAGAGATGCCACTGGAGGCACTTTACTTAATTTTTAAAATTTCTAACGCTAGCACACAATGACTTATAAGTTCCTATTTTTGTGTGTGTGTGTGTGTGTTTTTAAAACACGTTTAGATCCTTTAAATATTTACTAACATTCAAGTATCCATTTTAAACATTTGGGACATATTACTGAATTAAGATTAACTATTATATTGGTTAGAAAAAATGCTGCTGGTAACAGTACAATGTGAGTCTAGAATAATGTGTCTCATTCTTAACATTTTGTTAGTACACTGTCATTTAGAAATTCTTTCATCTCATAACTGTGGATATATCCCTGAGAACCAGAAAAAATGAGATAATAATACTTTGAATTGATTGTTATCTACTACTTCTGGATTGTAAAATATATATTTTTTTATTTTTTAAAAAGCGTGAAAGCTGGTTTCACTGCAGATGCTAATACATAGAGAGGAATTTATAAGAATTCTGAAGGGGCCTGGAGGGAAGAGTTTTTCCACACAAATGAATTAGGAGACTTAGCTGACAGGGTCATCACTATATTTCTTATTGGAAAAATGGATTTCTACTGTAGGGCTAGAAAATATTTTTTAAAAATCCTCAAGTAGGCTGTAGCATTCAATGAATTATGTCATAAATTGAATGGAAAGAGAATCTGAGCATGTCTTGCAGAATAAAGAGTGAGAAAGAGACCTGCAACCTCAGGCATGCTAGAGAAAGAAAAATATCTTGGGCCAGCAAAAAGGACTTTTGGGCTCGAGGTAGAAAATTGAATGGTTACGTTTAGGTGAGTGCTTCAGTAGCATTTTACATACAAAATTCATCTGTTTTTCAAAGTAATATCCTGTGCTAAACGCTGTTTATGTCTTCGTAGTTCTGTTGCCCCACTTAATGATTACAGATAGAAATTCAATCATTGTAGAAGTAGTCAGCTTTCACAAGGTGGCCAATGAATAACACGAACGGTATTTGCTCTTTGCAAATAAATAAGAAGACATTGGATTTATATTGGTAATTTAGAGTAGCTTAGAAAGCCAACTGGAAAAAAAGGAAGGGAGGAAAAGTGAAGGATATAAGAACAGAAGAAAGGATGGGAGAAAGGAGGGAAAGAAAGCGAGTGGGCTATCTCAAGTAGAACAAACACGGGCACAACTGACAAACTATTTCAATGAGTCTTGGAACATCTGGGCAGCTTGAGGTTCTATTTAATGTGTCAAGATGTACTGTGTTTTCGAGATATTTTACTCAACTAGAGTTAGTAGTAATTCATACTCTCCACAGCATCATAAAAGTTTCAGTTTGTGCCAGGGAAGATAAACTATTTTGAAGTAAGTTTGAATTTCAATTCTACTTTTTCACCATGTCTGCATAGACATGGCCTTATTGTAGTACATAGGTCACTGTAGCCTCAACTTGCTGGACTCAAGTGATCCTCCTACCTCAGCCTCCTGAGTAACTAGGACTACAAGCATGTGCAAACATACTCCACTACTTTTTAATTTTTTTGTAGAGATGGGGTCTGACTACATTGCCCAGGCTGGTCTTGAACTCCTGGCCTCAAGCAGTCCTCCTGCCTTGGCCTCCCAAAGTGCTGAGATTACATACATTGGCCAAAGGATATTTTTTAAAAGGTAAATCATGGTTGTCCTATAAAAAGAGCACATGTCAAATATTTTACTTATTAATTAATTAGGAAATGAAGATTTTATAGTTGGCTCAAAGGAGAATTCAAAGAGCAGTCAAATATGTAAGTCCATTAGAAATGCTGAAACAAATTTGCTTAACAGGTGCAAAACAGGTTAATATCTACAGGGCAATAGTCCCTTGCATTTTGCCAGATGCAAACTACCTTTGTAGTTTTTTAAGTTTTGTTTTGTTTTTTGAGGCAGGGTCTTACTCCAGTCACCCAGGCTGGAATGCAGTGACATGATCACAGCTCATTGCAGCCTCAACCTTCTGGGCTCAAGCGATTCTCCTTCCTCAGCCTCCCAAGTAGCTTGGACTACAGGCATACACCACCACACCTGGCTAATTTTTGCATATTTTGTAGATATGAGGTTTCACCATGTTTCCCAGGCTGGTCTTGAACTCCTGGGTTCAAGTGATTCACCCACCTGGGCCTCCTAAAGTGCTGGCATTATAGGCCTGAGCCACCATGCCTGGCCCCAATTACCTTTTCATGACAAGAATTATTTACGTTACTATCAGTTTTCTATGACTTTGACCTTACTAGTAACTTTCCAGTAAATGTGAATAGATAAAAATATAAATTATGATAATGATAATAGAATAAAGGGGTAATGAATTTTTTTTTTTTTACAGGGTGTTTCTCTGTTGCCCAGGCTGGAGTGCAATGGTGGTGTGATCACAGCTCACTGCAACCTCGAATTCCTGGGCTCAAGCATTCCTCCTGCTTCAGCCTCCTGAGCAGCTGGGACTACACACACACACACACACTACCACACCTGGCTAATTTTTAAATTTTTTTGGAGGGACAACGTCTCGCTATTGTTGCCCAGGCTGGTCTTGAACTCTTGGTCTCAAGCAGTCCTCCTAAATGAGCCTCCCAAAGTGCTGGGATTACAGGCATGAGTCACCGTGCCCAGCCAGGAAAATCATTTTTTAAAAGTTAAGTATCAGCAAGTCTACAAGAAACCGCTTCATTCAAGTTTTCATACAGTGTTACAAGATATAAGTTGTTTTCATCTTTTGGAAGTGAAATTCTCATACAGCCTTGAAACTATAGAGATTTTTCTACCTTTGACCTAGTAATTTTACTTCTTAATCCTAGGGATAGAGAATTATAGGTTAAAAACTAAGTTTGTTTTTTCTTTTCCTTTAAAAATAAATTCTGTAAGACTAAAGCACAAGGCCACTGTCTTTTGGTATCCTGCTAACAGAATGTTACATAAAAACAGGGGGAGGACATTCTCTTCTACTTCACTGCTCTGAACTCAACAGCCCAGAGCGCTGGGAGCAGTGTCCCGCATGGTGGCAGCCATGACAGGAGGACTGGTTACTACAGAACTACTGCAGGGAGGGGAGTGAGGGCACCAACAACATGTGATACCAGAGCAGGCATCTTTGTGAGCATCTGTGAGACTGACAATGCCCCACAGTATTTGGTTAGGAGGACTTTGCAGGGAGCTGAGATCATAAAGTCAAACAGGTTACAGGAGATTTTAGATAAAAGAATTACGGGCATTAGTTTTGATATTAGATTTGAAAATCTCCTGAAACAGGTTACAGGAGATTTTAGATAAAATAATTATGGGCATTAGTTTAAAATAAAGATTGAAACCTATATTCTTTCTGTTTGTAATGTTATTTTCAGATTTTAAATTTATTTAACTACTTTCTTTCTTCTCTTTATTCCAAGTATTCAGCAGGCCTATCTAGGGATTAATGGGAAGGAAATAGAGCCTTCTGGTCAAGGCAGGGAAAGTTGGGTAAAATCTGTCTTCAGATTCTCTCAGCAGAGTGGAAACTGTAAGTCTAAGTTGACTTACCCAGACTCCCAGCACAGATGGAGTCTGAATATGTGAATTCAACCCGCTCGGTTTCAAAGAAAATCTTCTAGTCCTGTGTTTCTCAAAATCAACCGATGTGTGAATCTTATAAAGGAAAAAAAAAAAATGCCCATAGAATTGCAATAATTACTAACATTTTGTAATAGTATCTAATTATGAAAAATGAATACACTTATGGCTCTTATGTAAAACCAAAAGAAATTTGGACAATAAATACAAGCAAAACATAAGACTAATGAAAATTAAATTTATAAATAACTATTAAATATGATAAATTATGATTTGCATCAGCAAAACAGCTGATTTGGGATTTAATACTAGAAATATGTAGGCTCTGGTGTAATTATTTTCCTTTTTTGAGACAGAGTCTCACTCTGTTGTCCGGGCTGGAGTGCAGTGGTGCGATCATGGCTCACTGCAACCTCCACCTCCTGAGTTGAAGCAATTCTCTTGTCTCAGCCTCCTGAATGCTAGAATTACAGACACCGACCACCACAGCCGGCTACTTTTTGTATTTTTAGTACAGATGGAGTTTCACCATGTTGGCCAGGCTGGTCTCGAACTCCTGACCTCAAGTGATCTGCCTGCCTCGGCCTCCCAAAGTGCTGGGATTACAGATGTGAGCCATCGCGCCTGGTCAGCCTTTTATTTTTATATTTTAAAATAAAAATGCTAAAGCAGAGAATGTATGTTTTCATAAGTAGAAATGACAAAATGATAGTAACCTAATAATCAAATATTATAATTAAATTTGGAATAAAAGAATGCTTTGCTATCTATTTGTGGCTCTGGTCACTGTTAATAACCTGTTGTCTTGAGGTGGAGTGCACACAACTAGTATCTGTGCAGTGTATGCATTTATAAACTGAATGTTGTAAGACTGCTGTGCTTTGTGCCATGTGATGACTCCATTCTCGCATCTTTTTCCAAAGCCTTAGGGCAACACTCTGTTACCCATCTATTACCAAAGCCATAGGGCAACACTCTGTAATATCACTTGTCTTTTGCAGGTTTTGCATATAGACACACAGACAACCTCATGTACTGATAATAAGTGGCAACTTAATTATAAGGTAGTTACTCAGATGATCAGAATAGTGTTAGACCTACTGCTTAGAATGAAATGACTGCATATTATTGAAGATATGTATTAAAATAAAATTCCTGGATTCTTGAGACCTATTTTTCTAAACATTTAGGGGTCTGTCACAGGACCAAGAGGTTCCTATTTATATTACCCTGCTGTGCAATAACAGACTAATATACTGAGACAGCAGGGTTTGCAGCAGAGAAAGAGTTTAATGATTGCAGGGCAGTTGAATGAGGAGATGGGAGGAGACCTCAAATCGATTTCCCTGAGGAGTTCTGACTAGAGTTTTTAAAGGGATCATGGAGGGCAAGGGGCTGGAAAACTGAGGTTGTTGATTGATCAGGGTTAGGAGGATGAAAACATCAGGATGTGGAAACTGCATTTTTGGGTGAGTCAGCTCCTTGTGAGGTCCTCCAGATCAGCTGACATCAGGGGGGTTCTTTAGACCAGCAGGTGTTACTAGTTTCACTGGTATGTAGGACCTAAAAGAATATTTTAAGTAGAAAACAACATTTTATAATGTTTTAGTTATTTATAGAGCAGTTAAGGGGAATTATAATCGAGGGTCTACCTGACTCCAGGACAGTAGGCACAAAACAACTACGAGGAAGCAGTCAGAGAGCAAGCTGACCTGCTGATGAATGCTGAATGTGCTGCAAGCTTGGCTTATTTTTGTTTCTCTTCCTTACTTTTTTCTGACTTTTTTAATTTTATGAGGTTTATAGGGACACTTTCACTCCAAGAAGGGCATTGGACGTCAAGCGGCAATAAATTACTACTCTTTGGGGTTGAGTGCTGAGCCTTTCTTTTTCTTGGAACCCCAGTTTTATCATGTTAATACCAACTCTTTGGATATAAGAAGTAGACGGTTTACTAAAAATAGCTCATTTCCTGTGATGTCCAGTTATTTCTCACTGACTTTTTCTCCCCTTACTCTGAGAAGTCTTTTGACCCTGGTGTGGAGTTTTTAAAAGTCACCCATATTAAAGCACCATTTGTTTCTGTGGGGGACAGACCATGTGCTTGGTTTGAATGCAGCAATGGAAAATGTTTGTCCTCTTATGCCATTAGAATTCACATCTGTTAACCTTAAGGGCATCACACCAAAACCATCTGCTTGACTAGTATTTGCTACAGGCACAGGGAGTGGGGTTGGAAGGGACAAAGAGAGAGTAAATGGAAAAACCTTCCTTTGCCTTTCAGGATGCTCAGGAGCTTCCAGGTTCAACAGATGCATGAGGTCCATAGCAGAAACATTGCTGTCCTCTTCAGATTCAAGTACGGGTGAAAGTCAAGCTCTGGGATACTGGAGCATGGCTACATAATTCTCTTTCCCTTGTAAGTTCGTTAAAAAAGATGAAGGAAACTCTTGAAAAGTTGTACACACCTAAAATTTTGGTTGTGCTTTGATCATCCACAAAAAGTGAAATATCCCACGTGATCAAGCCACATGTGTGAAAAAATCTCAAACACACTTTGGGAGGCCAAGGCGGGCAGATCATGAGGTCAGGAGATTGAGACCATCCTGGCTAACAGGGTGAAACCCCATCTCTACTAAAAATACAAAAAATTAGCTGGGCGTGGTGGCGAGCACCTATAGCCCCAGCTACTCAGGAGGCTGGGGCAGGAGAATGATGTGAACCTGGGAGGCAGAGTTGTAGTGAGCCGAGATCACACCACTGCACTCCGGCCTGGGCAACAGAGCAAGACTCTGAGAAAGAAAGAAAGAAAGAAAGAAAGAAAGAGAGAGAGAGAGAGAGAGAGAGAGAGAGAGGGAAGGAAGGAAGGAAGGAAGGAAGGAAGGAAGGAAGGAAGGAAGGAAGGAAGGAAGGAAGGAAGGAAGGAAGGAAGGAAAGAAAGAAAGCTCTTAAATAACTCTTGATTCAAATAGTCAACATAACTCCTGGAGGGGAAAAAAAAAGCATTTCTACATTGAGAGAGACATTGTTCTATTCCCCTCCCACAGCTGATTTCTCTCTTTCTGGGTGCATAGAAGGTATAGAAAATAACCTTTCTAGTATTTGGATTCATGGTCCTCAACCCTGGCTGCATATTAGAGTCATTTAGGAAACTTTGAAACATACTATGATCAGTCCTTGAGATTTGAATTTAATTGGTCTCAGGGTACAATCCGGACATGGACATAGTTTGAATGTTCTCCCAGGTGATTCTAATGTGCAGAAATGTTGAGAATCACTGATTCGGAGAAAACCTGGTATTTTTCTGCAGCTACTGATTACTTCTAATCTCAGAAGCTAACATTTAAAAGAACCCCTTAGGTCAGAAGAGGAGATACAAGAAAGAATTTTTGTTAAGTGTGACTTAATGAAGAAAAGAAATAATATCTAGACTAGCTGGTTTTCTCAACTTCATTATCCTTGACATTTTGGGCCACATAATTTTTTGCTGTGTGTGAGGGTAAGGAGGGTAAGGAGGGTAAGGAGTTCCCTGTGCATGGTAAGATGACTTACCAAGGCTTCTACTCCCTAGATGCCAGTAGCAGCTCCCCACCCTTATGTTGTGTCCCCACGTTGCAACGACCAAAAATATCTCCTGGAATTACCAAATGTCCCCTGCTGTGCAGAATCCTTCTCCCTTCCCATGTGAGAACAACTAATCTAGATAAATGGAGTGTTGGCTTTCTCTCCTCCTTTATTTAACTCTGATCTGTCTTTCCTAAAATTAACACGCGTAGTAACTTCTTAGTATTCATCTGGAAATGGCAGAAGAGTTACCAGCTTTGCTGAAAGGCCAGGAAGCCTCTGTCTAATGAGGAAAACAAAAACAACCATCTTCATGAATGGTTTGGAATCAGAGTAGTAGCCAAAATAAATTTTTTTGTTTTTTAAATGGGAAGTCATGAATCTTACTATAAACTGATCTTTCAGAGGGAAGACGATCTTCAATCCAAAATTAGCTTTAAAAAAACTCAAGTCACAATAAAATCATATTATAGTCAAGTCACGAGAGCTTTTGGAAACACAGAAATATGTTTCTATAAATATGAAACATAGAAATATTCTCAAACTCCAGGAAATAATTTTGATGCAATTTGTCCTAAGTTTACTTCCTCCTAAAGTATCACGATATTTACCACCCTTTCCCCTGACTTTTTTTTAACCAAACAGAATAAGGAATCTCTGAACTAATATAAGGGTGTAAAACCCTAACAAAAGACTGACAGTGAAGTCATTCGAATAGTATCTCAACCAGCCTCAAGGGGATTGTTAATTTCCTGATTTCAGAATAATTTGGTTGATCCCAAATATTACAGCAGGCACCATGGCAACAGCATTTGATATGACAAGCTGTAGGCTTAAAAATGAATGTGACGCTGAGGTTGTTAGGGTAATTAGGGTTAAATACTAATTCTCTTATGATGGCCAGGGTTCTGCGGATTTGTACTAGCCAGTGTTTAATGATTTCTTACCATGTGCCAAGCTCTGTGCTGATTCTTCACTTGCATTATCTCATTTAACCTTCACAATAATCCCTAAGTCTTGCTATCCCTGTTTTACAGTTATGCAACCAGAGGCTGAGCTTGAAGAGTTAACTTTTTCAAGGTCACAAAGTTGGTAAGTAGTGTTAAGTGTTCACCTCAGAAGTGCCCAGGCGTTTTCAGTTCACAGTGTCCTTCGTGTTTTAGTCATTTTTTCACAGTACACACAGGCCAAAAGAAATACTTACCTCCTCCATTTCTTAGTTACTTAGGTCCAAATAATTTCAGAAATATCTCTGTCCTAATAAGTTAGTAGTTGTTTGAAAAGAATAACATGCATACATTGAAAGGAAAAAGAATATGTTTTATTTCGTTCTTAAATAACCACAATTACCAACTAATGGGATGGATGCACCCATTGGGCATGAAAGGACTTATTGAACTTGGAATGAAATTGGACAGCACCACCTTCATTTCCTGTTCCATGTTAAGTGTTGCACAATACCTGCTTTTTAGCAAAGCAACTGCTGAAAACTTAGCTTTGCAAACATATGGCATTATCAAAAGGGATGTGGTGTGATCTAATGTTGAAGCTGTGAACTACTTTGAGTTAGTTGTTCACACTTCGTCTGACAGATGTCAAGTAGTCCTGTGTTTTTCTCCAAAAATTAAAAGATACAGTTTGGGAACTGCAGGTCTGTTTCCCTTTACAAGGCTATGAGGCAGGCAGTCTTGCAAAGGGAAAAAATTAGACCTGCAGTTCATCTGGCAGGCAGCCAAGTTCTCTCATTCATCCCTATAAACTCACCCCAGCACAGTGCCTGGCGCATCGCAGGAAGTCAATAGGTGAAAGCAGAGGTCTGAACTGTTCCTGATTCCAGCTCTCACTCCAGGAAGATGTGAATTCTTCTGAGTCTCCTACAGGTAACTGTTTGTAGCATCACTGATGTTTGTTCATTCCAGAATTTCCCCCTCCAAAGATGAGCTCAAACCGGCTTGCAATAGCTAGAGAACCAAAAGCCCCATCACCAGGACCTGTCCAGGCTAATGTCAGAGCTGAGCAAACCTGTCCATACAAAGTCAAACTCTGTGCCCTCGGTGATCTGCCATGCAGTTGCCTCCAAAAGCAGCAGCTCCAGCAGCCACACGTTTACTTCCAAGGCTCTGACACAGCTCTTTTTAGGAAATGCAAACAGGGAGAGAGGTGAGGAGGAGTTTGCAATTAGGACAAAGAATGACCTTAACAGGAGTGAATGCTCTTGCATTGGTTTCCCAACCCTGATACATCCGCAGATTAATTTGAATGGAGTTACCCTATGCATTTTCCATCTATCTGCTTCCAATTCTGGGGGTATGGCTGAAAGGAACTACTATTCACTCATCTTTGAAATAGTGTTCTTCATTTCCTAATAGCACAGTCCTCAGTTGCTTCTTACAGATGGTTTGTCTCCTGGCTTCCTTAACATCACTGATACCGGGAACACCAAATTAACAAATATATCCATGAAAAAAAAGCCCATTATATTTTTGTTCAGCAATTCCATTCCCAAGGACTTATACAGATATAAGCACATGTGTGAGAATGACACATATATTTTTACATCACTTGTAGCAGTATTTGTAATAACATAAGATTGTAAATAACCTACATATCCTTTAATAAGGAACTATTAAAATAAACTATGACATATTCATACGTAGAATTTAGGCAGTCTTTTTTTGTGTTTTGGAGACAGATAGCTCTTTATGTTGTACGGGCTGGTCTTGAACTCCTGGCCTCGGGAGACCCTCCCGCCTCAGCCTCCCTAGTAGCTGGGACTATACTTGTGCACCACCATGTCCAGCTAGGCAGTCATTTAAAGCAAGGGTCAGCAGAGTTTTTCTGTAAAGGGCAAGATAATAAATATTTTAGCCTTTGCAGACCCTGCAATCTTTGCCACCGTTACTTAACTCTGCCCTTGTAACACAAAAACAGCCATAGACAATGCATAAAAGAACAGATGTGGCTGTGTTCTAATAAGACTTTTATTTACTAAAACAGGTAGAGACCGAATTTGACCTGTGGCCTATAGTTTACCTACCTGATTTAAAAGAATAAGACAAGTCTACATATACAGCTATGGAAATATTTCCAATATATATTTTTAAGTTAAGCAAACCAAGGTGGAAGAAAATACAAGCATGTAAGTAGATGCATAGAAAACAGTGTAAGACTACACAAGAAACTATAAATGTGGTTACATCTGGAGATGAGAAGCGGAAGGCCGAGGGAAAAGGGACATAGGGGGGGCTTTCATTGAATAGCATTTTGTTCCTACCGGAATTTGCATCATGTGGATGCAATGCTTATTTTTAAAAAAGTAAACTTTAAAAGAGTGGGTTTGCATCATCAGAATCCTATTTTGTAATATCGAGGCTGACCATTTGCATATCCAGCACTCCTCTGTCTGATTTCTCCTTATTATTGAGGCACATTTTGATTTCCCATGAAAACTGCAAACTCTTTCGAAGGACTGTCTTTATACCCACAGCCTCTCCTGCTTCCTGCCAGTGTTTTGCACAAAGTAGACCTCTTTATATATTTATGTCATAAAAACTATACAATAAAAATTAATTTTTAGTAGTATTGGTAGGAGGGAACCCTTCCCTTACACTCCCCAAGGAAATTCGTTACTTTTGTATAGGCAGAATCAAATTAAAACAAACTTCAAGGATGAAAGGAAGCCATATATCAAAATACTTGGGCCATGGTAGGTGCTCATTACATGTTGAATCTTTGCCTAACTTAAAGGACAGTCACTGCTGCACGTTCACCCACGCTGCCTCTTCCCAGGTGCACGTAAAGACATTTCCCAGCCTTCCTCTTCTATAAGGTTCAAGTGGTCCCTAGAACCACAAGTGATGTGTCTGCAAACCCAGGGCGCTCCCAGCTTTCTGGACACCTACCCACTAGATGAGTCAGGGCAAGAATAGAAAAACACCCCCTCCTCCCTCAAACAAGGGTTATGTCCAGTCACGGATGGCTCAGCCACAAGGTATTTTCAACACATGGGGAGGTGGTGTGGGTGGACAGTGACAAGAAGGGGACATTTGCTATGACTGTATTGACTTCTGCCTCCTCATTCTTCTGAAGCAGTCAGCTAGTCAGCTGCTGGAGAACCAGAAGACATACTAATGCAATTCTCAGATGTTTGCTTTCCACTGATATTATGACCCTGGTGTGAGTTGCCATGGCAATTTCAACATATTAGAGTCACATTCTTTTGTTTAAATAATTTTTTTTTATATCTTCAGCAGCTTTATGTCTGGAGACATTAGGTGTTGAAATTCTATCCATCCTTACAGGCTCTTCAGGATGGAGGTTTCAATCTCCAAGGGCCCTGACATTGTCCTCCCAATAGTAGTAGCAGGAGACCTCTTTTGTTAATGACCTATGGTTTCTGTATAAGAAAAGTTCTGGGAGCTGAACTGAAGCCGTTAATTCTGGGTATGAATTCAGGCATTTGGGTACACCCTGTGCAGGAGGACAGAGGTAAAGAGACTACACTCTGTCATAAGAACAATGAAATAACTTATTAGGATTCGCCGGGCGCGGTGGCTCAAGCCTGTAATCCCAGCACTTTGGGAGGCCGAGACGGGCGGATCACGAGGTCAGGAGATCGAGACCATCCTGGCTAACCCAGTGAAACCCCGTCTCTACTAAAAAATACAAAAAACTAGCCGGGCGAGGTGGCGGGCGCCTGTGGTCCCAGCTACTCGGGAGGCTGAGGCAGGAGAATGGCGTAAACCCGGGAGGCGGAGCTTGCAGTGAGCTGAGATCCGGCCACTGCACTCCAGCCTGGGCGACAGAGCAAGACTCTGTCTTTAAAAAAAAAAAAAAAAAAAAACTTATTAGGAGTCAACCACAAAAGCTTGGATTTAGAAGGGCTCATAAATCCTGTCTAGTACAGGCCCCACATTTTGTTGGTGGAAAATGGACACAGAAAGGGTAAATGATTTGGCCAAGCTCAGAGAGCTACTGAGTAGCAAATCTGGGATTAGAACCTGAGTCTTGGCTTGGTGGGTGGCCACCAGCCAAGAACTTTTCCTCATGAAGTTTACTCAGCCTCCAGCCTTTGATGCCATTCCTTACCTGTTCCTCCTCTTCAAAGTACATTATTATCATTTTCATGATGATTATTATTTTCATATCTATCTTTTATAATTGTGCTAGTTATGATGCTATGGTAGGGAGAAGATGTAATTATTTACACAGCCCTGCATTTACCATTCTTGACCTTCCAAGAAGGTTGAATTCTAAGAAATAGACTTTGTTTTGCACAGAGGGATAAAATGTGTAGTTTGGGCTCCTGCCATGAGATAATGAGTTTGAAGAGGAAGGAAGGGGTGGGGCTGAATTCTGCCACCACTCTTGGGGTCAGGTCTCTGGCTCTGACAGCTCATAGGAAGGGGCAATCTTTCCTAATTCATCTGAGGGTTGCCTGTGTCCATTGTCATGTCCAGTAGGGTCACCTTTTGGCAATTTGCCCAAAGAAGGTGCTTTTCTTAAATTCACAAAGTTGAATTACTGCTAGGTGCTAGCAGCAGATTTTTACTCACCTTTCTTGACCTCATTCACTTAAACCCAAAAGCATTTAAATAAGACAGGTTGAGTTTTTGTTTTTTAACACAACTTAAGTTATGATTCTCATTCCTAAAGGTAAAAGTCTCTTTTCTATCAGAAAAAAATGAATTCCTTTTATACTTATCATGTATAATGTATGAGGACTAAAATAGAATCAGTAATCCCGCCAGACCAAGAACTGCAAACTATTGGCATTTTCCCACTTAGAGGAAATGAAAGTACTGAACATTTAGGGAGGGTTAAGCTAGTCTCTTCTGTGCTTAGTTTGATAAGATGCTTACTAAAGTTCTCTCTACTTTAGTAGGTAGAGACACCTTGTAGAATGCTTTGTGAACCACAGGTACGTCCCCACCATCTGATCTGAGGGCCGAGGGCTGCACTACAGGTGCTGGCTCAGCTTATTGCTGAGCCAGTAAGATCCATGGGGAGGCAATTAGATCAGAATCAGAAGCTGCCCCAGAGAGCACCATGAATTAAACACTAGAGACCCTAAGTACAGAAGCTCCTTCCACCTATCATCTACTTTACTTTTTTCATCTTTAATTTGGGTTGAAAACTTCTGAAACATTGTTGGCATTCCTGTGGGGCCTTTCAGTTTTCAGATACTCCTTTTTCTCAGAAGTTACTGGCTGTCTACTGCCATAAATAAATAAATTAACTTTTTTTAGTGCTTTCTATGGCAATTAGATACCCCACTTCCAGTGTTTGCCTTCACTTTTCACTTTCAAAACCCATTAATAGAGAACACGAACAGCCACGCTGGACTTTATATTTTCAAAGTATTTCACATCTATTTTACTTACTGGTTTTCAAAGAATTTTATGACTTAGGTAGATCTGATATGTTCTCCCTATTTGAGAAGCAAAGTAACATCTCAGTAGTTAACTGACTTGCCCAAGTTCACATGGCTAGGTAATGACAGAGTAGAACTATCTCTCCGGTTGGCTGATTCAGTTCTTTTTACCACCATATCTATTAGGCAAAGTGGCAAGTGCAAGGAGTTCTGGGGTTGGAGATCTGTGACCTTGAAAACCACAACTTTACTGTTGTTCCAAATATGAAAACTACAGTTGGAGGTAGAAATGCTAGGTTATTACATTTCAGTGAAATAATTTGATTTTCAGTCCTAACTCAGCAGTGTGCCCTTGTTCATAATACTTAATATCAATGCGCCTCCGTTGTTGTGTCTGTAATACTTTCCTTACTAGCTAAGGAAAATGAAATAGTGTATGTAAAGGGCCTAGTATATTTTCTAGCATATACTAAATGCTCAGTGAATGCTCATTAGGATTAATATTATTCCAGCATTCTCTAGTCTTTCTTTTGGAGCACATCTTTCCACAAGCTTACATTCTTCTACTAAGAAACCTTAGAGACTTTGATTTGGGCAACAACAGAGGTTAGTGGGTGTCCTGTCTAGCTCAACTATCTGGGTTACTCTAGCTTTTGGTTGTCTTTGTCAAAGCTTATTTTCCACCTCTATAGAGAAAGAAGTTAACTTGTAGAAAACCAGTAGTAATGCAAATGTTTCTTGTCTATATGATTCCTGTGTATGGCAATGCAAATGGATTTTGTCTGGTAGAAAACATAAATCTCTGTCTATTCTCATTTGAGCAAGTTGTAACATCTTACTAATTACCTCGTTAATTAGCGAGTTAAATAAAATCTTTGACACATATTCATTCTATAACTGTGTGAGTCATGATTATATCCTCTTTTAAAAATGATCCTTTAATGCTTCCCAGTGCCTATCTTCGACTTACCTTACTGGCATCTTCTACTTCCCTTACTTACTTTCTACAGTGCCTATCTTACTGCCATGGCTGCTCCCAGCTGTGCACCCACACACCCAGCCATTCCATTCCGGTCTCCATATGCATCCACTGGCACTACCCTAGTAGCTGCTATTCAGGCTGTGGGGTTTAATAAAGTAGATCCAATGCAGATAAAAATCACTGGTAACCAAGTTCTGAAACAGAATGGGTACTAAAATTTGAAAATCAAATGGACTTTTCTTTGAATATTTGAAGAGCTTAATTGTTCTGACACTTAAGCAAGTAAGTCTGAGTGCTTGTGTCAGACACTTGCCCTGACACTTGAAACAGAATATGTGAAGACCTGTACCTACAGGGAGTATGCATGCAGTTTCTGAGGGCCTGGCAGAAAGAGGTACTCACTACTCCGTGTTCTGTAGTATAGCTGCCTAAGTAGATTTTAGACTCCTTTCTCTCTTCTCAAAGATACTGCCTCAAGCAACAAGACAGATTTAATAGACCAATGGAATGATTCTAAGCCAGAAAATCTCATGGGTATGGATAATCTGTGAAACAGAAAAAAAAAATGTATTCAAACTTTTTTCTCCTTGTGTTCTAAGTCATAGTGTCAGAGGCATTTAAACCAGAGCAACTCCATCTTGAACGGGAACCGGGTAAAATAAGGCTGAGACCTACTGAGCTGCATTCCCAGGAGGTTAGATATTCTTAGTCAGAGGAAAAGATAGGAGGTTGGCACAGGTACAGGTCACAAAGACCTTGCTGATAATATGGGATGTGGTAAAGAAGTTGGCCAAAACCCACCAACACCAAGATGGCAATGAAAGAGACCGCTGGTCATCCTCAATGTTCGTTATACACTAATTATAATACATTAGCATGTTAAAATACACTCCTACCAGCTCCATGACAGTTTACAAATGTCCAAAAGTTACCCCCTATAGTCTAAAAAGGGGAGGAACCCTCAGGTCTGGGAAATCCGCCTCCCTTTCCCTGAAAATTCATGAATAATCCATCCCTTGTTTAGCATATAATCAAGAAATAACTATAACTATACTCAGTTGACCATACCACTGCCCTGTGCAAGGAGTAGCCATTCTTTTATTCCTTTACTTTCTTAATAAACTTGCTTTCACTTTACTCTGTGAACTTGCCCTGAATTCTTTCATGCACGAGGTCCAAGAACCCTCTCTCAGGATCTGGATTGGAACCCCTTTCTGGTAACAATAGTATTGTGTCTGTTTTGTCAAGAGAGAAGGGATCCAGAAGTGACTGCATGGAAACAGCAGAGAGGACATCCCTACGGTTGAACTTCAAGTAAGAGTAAAATGCAAAAGTTAAGTCTCAAAAAGTAAAGTGTTTTGCATATGGAATTGATCATAGTTTTTGTTACTATGCGTTGGGTAAAGATTGCTAAAAGAATTTCCTTTTTGTCAGTCTTCCCTAAGATATGGAAATAGAAGTCTTTAGAGCAGTTGCTGTTTTTTTTTACTACTATCGTGAAGTAGCAACTAGTTTCAAATATGGTTTTTCCACTTCTGCTGTCTTTACATTGTCATTCACTTGTTTACTCAACTTTTAACAAATCTTTATAAAATACCTGTTCTGCACCAGGCACTGTGCTTGACACTAGGAACAAAGATATAAAAATCACTTTTTCTGCTCTCAAGGAACATGGTCTATCAGGATGGACAAATTAGCAAACAAAAATTATAACACGGTAAAGTAGGTGCTATGCTACTTCACAAACGAAGTGCTATGAAAGTATGCAGAACATAAGAGGAAGAAGTCAGGGAATGCTTCCTGGAGGAGGTGATGTATGATGACCACACATTGAAAAATACTGAGTGGTGCTGGATACCAAAATAGGGGGTTAAACTAAGAGGCTTGTGGAGATTTTATTAAAAAGTGGACAGATTTAAGACATACTACAGAGGTAGACTGGATCAGAAGCATCCTCACACTGGATGTGTGGTTGAGGAAGAGGATGGTGTGCAGGATGACTGTTGGAATTCTCCCTGGAGCAGCTGCATGGATTGTCAGTTACCAAGATAAAGAAGGCTGAGGGAGGAGGAGTGTGTGCAGGGTGCAGGGTAGAAATCAGGAGTTTAGTTCGAATGTGCTGAGTCTGAGGTGCTAATGAGACAGACTGGTGGAGGAAGTGTGTAGGCAGTTTGAATACACACATATTAATTTAAAGTAGAGGGCTTAGGTTGCGATGAAGAATTGGGTGTCATCAGCCTCAGAGTGATTGGATGAAATCACCCAGGGAATGAGTAAAAAGAGAGAAGAGCAAAGCATCTAGGACTGATCAAATGATAAGGAACTTTGGGATGATACGTTGAGTCTACAAAGCAAACCAAGAAGGAGTGGCCAGTGAGGTAAGTGGAAATCCAGGAAAGTATACTGCCATGAAAGCTAAGACAAAGACATTTTCAAGAAGGAAGATGCTAAGAGTTCAGGTGAGATGGGAGGTAGAGAATTAATCATTGGCTTTGGCAACATTAAGTTTATTGGTATATTAACCAGGGGTCCCCAGGAAAATGGAACCAACAGTATGTATAAATATACACAGAGAGATTAATTTTAAGAATTTGGCTTATGCAATTCTAGAGGCTGGCAAGTCCAAAATCTGCAGGGCAGGCCAGCAGGCTGGAGACCCAGGGAAGAGTTGCAGTTTGAGTCCAAAGGCAGGCTGTTGGCAGAATTTTTTCTTCTTGCAGGGAGGTGAATCTCTTTCTATTAAGGCCTTCAACTGATTGGATGAGGTCACTTACAGTATAGAGAGCAGTCTGCTTAACTGGAAGTCTACTTACTGATTCAAATGTTAATTTTATCTAAAAAAACACTTTCACATTCTGCAAGACCAGGACTTAAAAAAAAAAAAAAGAAAAAGAAAAAAAAAGGAAAACAACAAAAATACATAAATAAATACCTTCACAGAAGCATTTAAAATAACATTTGACCAAAATCAGAGTCCTGTGGCCTAGCCAAATTGACACATAAAATTAACCATCACAGTTGGTAAGCTCATCAAGAGGGCTTTGTGTTGATGGTGGAGGCAAGAACCAGATTGTAATGGATTGAAGAGCTAAGGGGAAGTAAGGAAGTATTGTGGACTCATCGTTCTCAAACTTGGCTGAATTGAAGAATACCTGGGAAGCCTCTAAAAATCTCAATAACCAGGCATTACCGCATATCAATTACCTAGGAATCTCCATAGGTGGGTCTCAGGCATCCGTGTGCCAAACCTGAGAAGCACTAATATAAATCAGGACTTCTCAAACTTTAAAGTGCATATACATTTTCTTATAGGTCTGAAGTGGGGCCTGAGATCCTGCATTTCTAACTGGAGCTCCTGGTAATGCCAGTGCTGCTGATCCATAGACTGCACTTTGAGTAGTGAGGATATAGATGAATCTTTTTAGTAAATTTGAATGAAAGGCATAGTGAAATAGGGGAGTAGCTTGAGGGAAATATTAAGTCAAGGAAGGATTATTGTTGTTGTTGTTGTTGCTGTTTTAAAAGTATATCTGTACTGTAGCAGGACGCGCTGCAGCCAAAACTCCTCAGACACTGAGTTAAAGAAGGAAGGGATTTATTCGGCCGGGGGCATCGACAAGACTCCTGTCTCAAGAGCCGAGCTCCCCAAGTGAGCAATTCCTGTCCCTTTTAAGGGCTCACAACTCTAAGGAGGTGAGTGTGAGAGGGTCGTGATCGATTGAACAAGCAGGGGGTACGTGACTGGGGGCTGCATGCACCGGTAGTTAGATTGGAACAAAACAGGATAGGGATTTTCACAGTGCATTTCTATGCAATGTCTGTAATCTCTAGATAACATAACCGATTAGGTCAGGAGTTGATCTTTAACTACCAGGCCCAGGGTGTGGCACCAGGCTGTCTGCTTGTGGGTTTCATTTCTGCCTTTTACTTTTTACTCTTTCTTTCTTTGGAGGCAGAAATTGGGCATAAGACAATATGAGGGGTGGTCTCCTCCCTTAGTACATCAGTGGAAGTGGTGGAGGGAAGATAAAGAGAGGTTAACAATGTGAGAGAGATGGGAACACTAAAAAAGACAAGTTCTTGAGGGAGCAAGAAGAGTAGGATGCTGAGTACAGGTAGAGTCCCAATAGACAAGGAACCAGCTTGCTGGGAAGGAAGGAGGAGGAAGCAGAGGTATAGGAGAAATTTCCTGCCAGGGAACTGCAAGTGTTCTGCATGGTAAAAGCATAGAAACCATTTGGAGGTCTGGAGTGAGAAGAAAGTGGAGAAGACAGAGGCCAAATCATAGAAAGCCCTGTGAGCCATGCCAGGAGCTGGGCTTTTTCCCCAAAGGTACTGGGGAGCAGTTGAAGAGTTATCACATGGACTTTAGGATCAGATTTGCATGTCATTCCAAGATGTGCATTTTATTCAAAAAATGGAGTATGCACTAGGGAAAGAAGTATGATCGTGCAAACAATAGAATCATTTAAGATATTGTTACAACAATCCATTTGAGAAATATCACCTTCAAAAATGCACAAAAGTATGGCTAAGATGAAGAATTTAAAAAAAGATTTAGAGTGATGTTTTTGAGAGGCATTAATATGAGTGGGTTGGAGAAACAATTGAGCAGAGAGGCCACTGGAGAACCAATCATGATGGAGAGCAAAGACATTCTTTGCTAAATGACTCAGAGAGAGAGAGAGAGAGAGAGAGAGAAATAGAGGAGAAACCCTAAGATGTATAAATAAAGAGCATGGGACATAGAGAAGATGAGGCACAAACATGAAGGACTGAAGAGGCATTGGGAGCCTCCCTCCAGTGGGGCTGCTCTACTTTGGTAACTCTGGAGAAGTTGGTAATGTGAGCATTTCCAGTGAAAGATAGACCTGGTAGACATGAGACTGACTGGGACCCAGGAATCCCCTGAAGAGGGCCATGGACTGGCGGCAAGGAGATAAGAGGTCATTGAAACGGAACTGAATGAATTCTTGCTCACTCCTAAGATGCAGTACCTGCAGGTTTGCTTTAGGAAAGCTGGCAGGCTGAGCACAGTAGCAAGACCAACGTAACTTCTCCTGTATCATGACTGATTAAGTGTCAGGTTTTGCAGCCAGAGAGATCCAGGTTCAGATTCCAGCTTTGCCAGTCTCAGCTTTTTTAGCTGTAAAACAGGAGTAATGATATGCCTTTCATTGTGAGGATTATTTGAGATAAAGCATGTTAAGTTTGTAGTACAGTACCTATGTAGTAGTAAACATTCAATCCATAGTACCCACTAACAAAAGCATGGCAGTGTCGTTGTGTTCCAACTCAGGAGGCAAACATCGGTAACTATGGGTTAGGTAAATCACTTTTTTGGATTAGAATTGTCTGCCTAATACTAGACAGTCGCATCGAAGAATAACTCAGAAACATTTAGTAAGTTGGATACAAAAATCATTTATCCACATGTGAAGGAGATAGCCATTAGGCTGTTTTCAAGGAATAAAGACAAAACAGAGAGGATAAGAAGAGTAAACAAACAAAAACCTGCAGAGAGTCTGGGAACAGTGGATGTTGATGTGGCAACAAAGGAACGGTTGCCATTCTGATCTTTTCTCAAGAAAGAACTTACTGTGGAACTGCATCAAGTCCAGTTAGGTGACAGCCTTCTAATTGTGTCTCTAGAATCTACATCAGCTTTTAAGCTGAAGTCTTACTTTTCCTGAGCAGCCCCTGATCAAAGACCGAGCACAGAGGGGGTTATTAGGACCTAGTCATTTCTGCTCAACATGAGACTCCACTAACGAACATCAATTTTACACAATTTCTCCCAGGAAATAGAATAAGAGGGAAAAATTCTCAACTCATTGTATAATAAGGCCAGTACTACCCTTACATCAAAACCAGAAAAAGACAGTAAAAAACAATTACAGACCAATGTCTTTCATAAACTTAGACACAAAATCTTCAACAAAATAATTGTAAACAAAACAAGCAGTATATAAAAAGAATTATACACTATGACCAAGCAGGATTTATTTTAGGTATGCAAGGCTGGTTCAACATCCAAAATCAATGTGAATTGTACACTTAAAAATTACTCAAATGATAAATTTTATGTTGTGCATATTTTATTACAATATAAAAAACATGATTTAATTGTCTAAATAGAAAATCACAAGGAATCTACAAGAAAACTCCTACAATTAATAAGTGAGATCATCAAGTTCACACTGTCAGGATAAAAATCAATTGCATTTTTATATTTTAACAATGAACATAATGGAACCAAAATTTAAAACACAATACCAATTCCAGTTTCTGTGAACAAAATTAAATATTTAGACATATACTTAAAACAAGCGCAGGATTTGAAAATTGCAAAATGCTGATGAAAGAAATCGTAGAAGACTAAAATAAGTAGAAATACATACCATGTTCATGATTTGGAAGACAACATAGCAAAGATGTCAATTCTCCCCAATTGATCTATAAGTGTAATGCAGTTCCGGTGGTCTAAATCTCAGCAAGATTTTATGTAGACATAGACAAGCTTATTTTAAAACTTATATGGAAAGGGCCAGGCCTAAGAATAGTTAAAACAGTCTTTGTAAAAAAGAATCATGTGGGAAGAGTCATTTTAACAATATTAGGACTTACAGCTGTAGTAATCAAGAAAATGTGGTACTGGTGATGGGATAGATACCTAGGTCAGTGGTAAGGAATGGAAAACCCTCACATAGGCCCACACAAATATGCTCAACTGATTTTGACAAAGGTGCTAAAGTAATTCAATGGAGAAAAGGTGGCCTTTTCAGTAAATAGTGCTGAAGTAGTTGAATATCTATATGTAAAAAAAAAAACCTCTACCTAAATCTCACACTTACATAGAAAATTAACTCCAAATGAATCACAGATTTAAATGTAAAATATAAAAACATAAAATTTTTAGAATAAAACAGGAGAAAATCTTCAGCATCTAGAGTTTGGCACCAAAAGCACAATCTGTAAAGGGAAAAATGGAAAAATTGAACCCCATCACATTTAAAAACTTTTGCTCTCCAGAAGCCCATAAGAAGAGGATGAAATGACCAGCTACAGACTGGGGGAAATGTTTGTAACCGATATGTCCAACAGAGGACTAGTATCTGAAATATACTGAGAACTCTTAAAACTCAAGGGGGGGGAAATACAAATAATCATATTACAAAATGGACAAAAGACATACATCTAGTGAATAGATATCAATGCATTAAAATTGATATACAGATGGAAAATAAACCCATGAAAAAATGTTCAACATTATTAGCCACTATGGAAATGCAAATTAAACCACAACAATATATAACTAACTACATAGCTATCAGAATGGCTAAAATTTTTTAAAAAACAGTAACTCCAAATGCTGGTGAGGATGCAGAATAACTGCATTACTCATACATTGCTGGTGAGGATGTAAAATTGTACAACCACTCTGAAAAGCAATTTGAAATTTTCTTTAAAAAGCTAAACATATGATTGCCATATGACCTAACAATTACACTTCTGAGCATTTAGTGCAAAGAAATAAAAATTTATGTCTACGCCAAAACCCATACATAACATAATGTTTATAGCAGTTTTATTTGCAATAGCTAGAAAGCAGAATCAGCTCTGAAGTCTTTTAACCAGTGAATGCTTAAACTGTGGTACACACATACCATGGAATATTACAAAACAATAAAAAAGAGCAAACTACTGATACACACAACAACTGGATGAATCTCAAGGGAATTATACTGAGTAGAAAAGAAAATCAAATCCTGAAAGCTTAAATACTGTATGATTCCATTTGCAGAACATTTTTGAAATAAAATAATTTGAGAAATGAACAGATTAAAGATTGCCAGGGATTAGGGATGGGGTATGGCTTTAAGAGGGAGGTGGGTGGGGTTATAAAAAGCAACAGAAGAATCACAGCTGGATTTAAACTGCTCAGTGTCTTGACTGGTAGTGGATACAAGAATCTACACAGATGATAAAATTGAGTAGAATTTAATACACATACACACATGCCAATGAAGACAAGTAAAACTGGGGAAATCTGAATAAAATGACTGGATTGCACCAAGGTTTCTATCCCGAGTGTGATGTTATATCACAGTTTTGTAAAATGTTATCATTGGGATAAGTGGGTAATGTACACAAGGGATATTTCTGCATTATTTCTTACAACTGCATGTGCATCTACAATTATCCTCACAAAAATTTCAACTACAATAAAAAGAACAAGCCACAGATTGAGAGAAAATATCTGCAAATCATATATCTAAAAAAAGACTTGTATCCAAAATATACCAAGAGCTCTCAAAACTCAATACTGCTGGTGCAGGGGCACACACCTGTAGTCCCAGCTATTCAGGAGACTGAGGTGGGAGGATGGCTTGAGGCCAGGAGTTAAGATCACAGTGAGCTATAATAGTGCCTGTGAATAGCCACTGCACTCCAGTCTAGGCAACCTAGCAAGACCTCCATCTCTAAAACAAAACAAAACCAAAAACAAACCCAAGAAAATCCTCAATATTAAGAATATAAACAACCCAACTAAAATGGGCAAAATATTTTAACAGACACTTTACCAAGAACATATACAGATGGCAAATACCAGCATGAAATACCAACTCAATGTCGTTCGTCATTAGGGAAATGCAAATTAAAACCCAATGAGATACTACACATATATTAGAATGACCCAAATTAAAAAGACTAACTGTACCAGCGGTTAACCAGGACGTGGATCAACTAGAACTCTCATTTACTGTTGCTGGAAATATAAAGTGGTGCTTGCACTTCAGAAAACAGTTTGGCAAATTTTTTGAAAGTTAAGTATACTTTTACCGTAGGATCCAGCCATTTCATTCTAGGTATTTACACCCAAGAGAAATGAAAGCAGATGTTTTACAAATACTTGAACATGAATGTTCATGGCAGTTTTATTTGTGATAGCCAAAAATAGAAACAGCTCAAATGTTCATCAGAATAAACAAATTGTTCTACACAAACGTGATGGAAGGCTACTTAGCAATAAAAAGAGAAGGAATATTGGCACATTGTAAATCTCAAAACAATTATGCCAAGTAGAAGAAGCCAGTCAAAAAAAGTACATACTGCATGATTTGATTTATATCAAACTCTAGGAAATGCAAACTAATCTATAGTGACAGAAAACATACTAGTGGTTTCCTGAGAAGGGAAGTGAGTCATGGTCTGGGAGAAACAGGATGGACAAATTACAAAGAGACACGAGGAAACTTCTAGGGTGATGAATAGGTTCATTATCCTGATTATGGTGATGGTTTCACAGGTATATACGTGTATCAAAATTAATAAATTGTACAATTTAAATACATGCAGTTTAAGTTATGTTTCAACGTTTTAAAAAGGAGTTCTAACAGAAAGGGGATTGTTCTATAAAAATATAGTTGAAATGCTTTGGAATAACCCAACAAAAATATATTTGAATTTTTAAAATTGTTATCAATTTAGATGTAGGAGAAACCAACATTAAAGACTGGGCAGTGTGCATGTGGTGATGGTGGGAGGTGGGTGGAATTTGCAAAAATCTAGAAGGAAGATGTACTTAAAGTGCTTTGCAAGTGTTTTTTGTTAGGTTTGGTTTGAAATTTTTGAGGTAGAGTCTCACTCTGTCACTCAGGCTGGAGTGCAGTGGCATGACTATGGCTCACTGCAGCCTCAATCTCCTGGGCTCACGTGATCCTCCCACCTTAGCCTCCTGAGTAGCTGGGAACACAGGTGTGTGACACCTGCCTAATTTTTTTAGTTTTTGTAGAGATGGGGTTTCCCTATGTTGCCCAGGCTGGTCTGGAACTCCTCAGTTCAAGTGATCCTCTGCCTTCCAAAGTGCTGGAATTATAGGTGTGAGCCACCGCACCTGGCTTGCAAGTGTTATTTTTCCACTTGAGAAATGATGACTACAAATTAAAGAAAATGCATTACGGATGTAGTTTATTTTAAAAAGGTAATATAGAACTATAAGCGGCAGACTCATCTCAAAGTAAAAGGCTGTGGCTCTATATCAAATGATTGGTAAATGAATATATATATATATATACACACACATACATATATATGTGCTAAAATAAATGCTTAAGGTAGGCATTGTTTTGATTGCTCAATTTAATAAAATTTTTCAATCTTTTAACAGTTTTGATGGTTTCAAATAATAGGCCTTCTACTATAAGGGTGTAAAGATTTTTATAGATACAAGCCTCACATTTCCAGCTAAGCCATTAGGTATCTTGCCTCAGTGAAAGAGATGAAGAAGTTTCATCAGATTCCTCATGTTCTCTTTTCCCCTCTGAACATGGCTCCTATCTTCAGAACCTTCAAGCTTCTTAACTTCTACCCTTCAGGATTTTAAGTTGAAGCTGAAGAAAGACTCAGCTTCAGAAGCCCAGAACTCTGCAAATACATGAACAGTTCTCCACTGCTATAAATAAAAACCTGAAACCTGTCACACTTGGTTAATATCACCCACATTAGGAGCCCTGGACAGAAAGGAAAGAGGCAAAAGCAAAACATCTGTTGCTTTATTTAGAAACCAAGCTCATGCCAGAAAAACAAGTCACCGGTTTCCAGGCACACAGAGATTTCAAACGCCTTTTCCTGTAAGATTCGAGTTAGGGAATACCATGTTCAGTCCTGGTTAGTGGCTGCAACACTCAGTACCAACTAGAGCAGAAAGAAACACAGAAGAGCTTCCTTCTTTGCTCTGTTGACAACAACTACCCAGAGCCTGAAAAGTCTGCATCTCAGATTCAGGCCCTTTATCCAAAGACTTACGGACAGGAAGCCATGCCCATCCAATGCCTACTGATTATTAACATCAGCCCATTTCTCAACTTAGCAACTTCTAGAGACCCAGGAGCAGTCAGAAGGGTGTGGTCTGCATAGCCCTGATGATCAAGGCTGGTGCCACGGCAGCTGCCCCCCAGTAGGGTGGTTTGAGGATGCCCCAAACTCTCCCACCCAAAGATCTCTCTGCTCTGGATTCCATACCCGCCTGCGATGGAGCTGGATATATTCCTGCACTACACTGGCAGCTCTCCTGTTGAGTTATCGCTCCATCAGTTATAAAGTAAGTGTGTACCTGGTCACATCAGTCTATGGCCCAGTGCAGCACATCGATGCACTGGGAAACTATATCCAAAACAAAACCCTAGGGCATGCATGAATCAGGGGACAAGGAGGAGAAGTATAGTATACTGAGCACCCAACTGACAGGGGAGGGAAGCGTTACATCTCCTCTAAGCAGCCAGAAAGCAGTATGAGAGCATGAGCAACAGAGCTGGAAAGATGCTGAAGATTTCCCACCTTGGCAACTTTACCTAAGGCCAACCTTGCTGAAGACTCAGGGGCTTAGAATTGCTACCAGATCTACAAGCATAGGTGTTCTTGGAATTGCTTCTCAGAGAGGAATGGATATTTCATTCATTCATTTAACCAACATTTATTCATCTTCGTGGAGCATACAGACTAGTGGGAGAGAGATAGATAATAAGTGGAATGAATAAAGAAATGTAACAGGATATGAAAAGGTGATAAGTGCCGGAGAGAGAAATTAAGTTAGGATCGGCATAGAGAATGGCATGGGCTACTTTTTTTTTTGAGACAGGGTCTCAGTCCCATGCCCAGGCTAGAGTGCAGTGGTGTGATCGTGGCTCACTGCAGCCTCAACCTCCGGGCTCAAGCAATCCTTCACCTCAGCTGAGATAACAGGCACATGCCACCACACCTGGCTAAATTTTTGTATTTTTTTGTGAGATGAGGTTTTGCCATGTTGCCCAGGCAGCTCTCTAACTCCTGGGCTCAAGCGATCCACCCACCTCAGCCTCCCAAAGTGCTGGGATTTTGGGCGTGAGCCACCAAAAGGCTATTATTTTAAATAAGAGAATCAGGGAAGCTTTGCTTAAGGTTTACTTGCCTCTTAATTGTCTTATCTCCTCATTCCATTTCTTTTTCAGAGTGCAAAGGACCAAGGAAGTCCTGGACACATGTTTGAGACTGGAGCTACAAAAAGTAGTATAATACAAATGAGTACTCTTTAAACAATTTTGATCATGAACCCTGTCAATAAAAATTGTGAGTGCCTGCTCTCCAAGTATTCTTGTTTTCTTCATAAATCACATACGTTTTCCTTTATTAATATATTCCACTCATTTTTAATCAAATACAAAACAGGATGATTTAAGGGTGAAAGAAATATATTTTATACCTAGTTAGCATGAGGACTTCATATTACCATTAGCATATAATTAAAGGCACATTATGCACTTAGGACTAGGTTCGTTGTTAAAAATAATGAATGTAAGTATCACAAATTCATAAAAATTTAGGATTTGGGGGCTAACTGCTTTCTTCTCTGAGTAGATCTCCATTATGTTTTACTTTTAAGTGATGTCGAAAATATTCTACTAGGAGTAGACCTGTTGATTTCTCATTGTTCATTTGTGCTTCCACTACTGGCAATTTCTTCACAGGAACTTCTCAAAATCCTTCTTTCCCTCTGTATTTCTCATATGCAGAAGGATGTTCTGGAACTTCTTGCACATCAACCTATTTTTTTCTCTCTCTTTTGACTTTTTCTTCAGATGTTTGCTCCTCTTCACCCAGCTCTTTACTCTGTCGATCGCCATAGCCTCTCTGCTAAGTCCAGCTCTTTTCTCCAGCCTTTATCAGAGGCTCCCATCTCTAAATATTCTCCACTTTAGAAAGAGAAAGCTTGTGCATTCTTATTTACCTGGTGCTAGTAGGAAAGGGAGAGGAAAAGGGGAAAATTGGGAGCACACATCTATTCATAAATCTATCCATTTCCCCATATCTATGAATACTGGATTGCAGTATAAATTATCAAGAAACATCTCTACCAACTACCAACAAGGAAAGAGAAAGGGATTTCAAGTACTTAAGGTTTGCAAGCCATTTCTACTTAGATTAAGAAGTTGGCTTTAGAACAGAATTTTAATCACAACCTTGGAGAAAAGTGAAAGAATGGGCTTGAAGTAATAAAGTGATTCATGAAACCAAACATATAGAATCAGAATGTAACATAACAGAATAAAACATTGCTTACTTATTGTACCTTGGTCATTTGTACTTTAAAAAGGGAGTGAGCTAGGGGAAATGATATGCAAGATCTGATTTGTATGGAAGAAAAATTACAGATGGTCAAATGTAAAGTAAAAGATACGGCCCAAGAATTGCTGAAGTTAATCCTGTCAGAAGGCAGCAGAGGATAAGCACACTTCTTCTAGGACAGGAAAAAAATACAAAACTCCAACAGGTGAGACACATGAACATGCGATGATAATCAGAAATCTCTCAAGAAATCAGGTAGAGTCAAAGGATTTACAAACCAAAATAGACAGTCCTGGCTGTGAGAGAATTTACTGGAGTATACTAATGGAAAAAAATAAATAAATAAAACAAAAAGAAAACAGGAGCATAGTTATGAGTCAAGATTCTGAGAAAGGCAAGAAAGAATGAAATGAAACATCTGTAAAAATATAAGAGAAGGACAGAAGCAAGGTAGCAGGCTTACAGAGAGAAAAAGGAGGAAGGCTAAATGCTGCTAAAAGAGAAACTTCTGGTGTTGAAAGGGTTTTTGTAGCCTTTTTGGAGTATCAGGAGTCAGGATAAAATGTTTCCCCAGCCTTGAATTTCTTTCTAGGTGTCTTTTTGGTCAAAAGTGAGTCACATGTTCACTCTTAAAGCAATCATCAGCAAAGGGAATGGCACTACCATGTCTGTCTAAGATGATCAGGGTTTATAAGGGCTGCCTCATCCAAAGTATATGGCCACTTAAGAGCTAAAAAATAGTAGGAGCCATGTGCAGTGGCTCAAACCTGTAATCCTGGCGCTTTGGGAAGATGAAGCAGGAGGATCACTTGAGCCCAGGAGTTGGAGACCAGCCTGGGCAACATGGTGAAACCCTATCTCTACAAAAAAAGAAAAAAAAATTTGCTAGGCATGGTGGGTCTTGCCTGTAGTCCCAGCTACGAGAAGTGGTGGGGGAGAGTGAGGGCTGAGGCGGGAGGATTGTTTGAACCCAGGAGGGCGAGGCTGCACTGCATTCCAGGGTGCCCTGTCTGAAGAAGAAGGAGAAGAGGGAGAGGAAGAGGGAGAGGAAGAGAAAGAGGAGGAGGAAGAGGAGGAAATAGTAGTAGTGGGGCTCTATGGAAAAAAAAAGAAGAAAGTGAGGTGATTGTTGGATAGAGAACCAATAGAATCTGCCACAAAAACAGCTATGGGTTTGGTGAAATATGAGCTAGTCCTTGAAGAAGTTAGATACAGACATGAAAAAATGTGAAAAGGAGCTTTCCACTGGGACGGAGTACCTTGAATAAAGGCACAGGGACAGGAAAGAAGTGCTGAGCGCTTTTCTGCTTGATGCTACTGGAGGGTAGTGAGTACCCAGGGAGGTGGAATCAGATGACATGCAAGGATATATTAGTTTCAGATCATAAATGGGCTTGAATGCCAAAAAATAGCATCTAACTTAATTTGGTTAAGCAAGTGTGGACTAACTACACATGATTATGTTTTTAAAAGTTTTGATTCTGTTTCTCCTCCCTCACTCCCCAATTAAAAGATTTCAGGAAGTCAGAAATAGTATCCATCACACCCTTTTTAAGTTTAGAAACAATTGAAATGTAGATGTGGGAGTCAGATAGATGGACATAAAAATATCACCTGTGTTTCTGCTACAGGGTCAGCTGGACTTGAAGGCCATGATTTACATGTGCAGCAACAAATGGATTCCCAAATATGCCCCGCTGCAAGAGACTTAGCTCCCCAATCAGTCAGGACGGCGTCAGGTATACAGGTTTCTCCTCTGGGTGCTATGGAAGCGCAGAGTAAGACACGTGCTTTTTGTAGGTGGCAAATCCCCAAAGAGGAAGGAGGAAAGGACTGGGACAAGCACCTTCAGCTTCTTCCAAGCTTACCATCCTATAAGCTACTCCTCTTTCCTGGAAGAGGAGAGCTTCCTGGTGGAGCCGGAAGCTGTAGACCCTTCCACTTGTAACATGAAAGTAGACAAAAGAAATCCCCCTGACTCCACACATGCTTTTCTTTTTTTTTTTTTTTTTTTTTTGAGACGGAGTCTCGCTTTGCCGCCCAGGCTGGAGTGCAGTGGCCAGATCTCAGCTCACTGCAAGCTCCGCCTCCCGGGTTCACGCCATTCTCCTGCCTCAGCCTCCCGAGTAGCTGGGACTACAGGCGCCCGCCACCTCGCCCGGCTAGTTTTTTGTATTTTTTTAGTAGAGACGGGGTTTCACCGTGTTAGCCAGGATGGTCTCGATCTCCTGACCTCGTGATCCGCCCGCCTCGGCCTCCCAAAGTGCTGGGATTACAGGCTTGAGCCACCGCGCCCGGCCCACACATGCTTTTCAATAAGATGCGATAAACTCTTTGCTTATGATTACAACATATGCCCTAGTATTTTCCCGATAACCTCGGCCAAGAATCGGTTCTTATGGCCCATTCAAGACACATTGTTGCTACGGCCCTTCTTCCCACATCTATTTCTCGGGCAATGCCGCTTCCTTCTAACCCTGATATTGCTTTTAGCCTGAAATATAAATTCTGTTTTGTAACTCTAAACGCTATTTGATGTGGCTTTGAGATTATACCTTCCCAATTAAATGATTTGACATGTGAAAGCATTTCGCAGAGCAGCGGCATGCCCCATAAATATTTGTGGCCTCTCCAGCCCCACTTCCCCATGCTTGCTTTGCCGTTTTAGGTCCTTGGCCTTCGCATACTCCTCTGCAACTTCTCTCCAACATCATTTTGTAGGTTGAGCTATTCTGTTTTTGGAAACTTTGCTCTTCAGCATAGCAGTCCTTTCTCATCAACCTTTCAACACTGGCAGATGAAATCTGAACTGAGTACGCTTCACTGTCATCTTCTGCCTTAAAAGTTGAAACTCCAAACTATTTGACTGTAGAGCTCTTCCAGAGGCTGCTGGTGAGATGCCTTCTGACTGTTTTTACCCTGTTACTCCATTACATGGTCGTCGTCGCATCGTAAGAGGAGGATCCATTGGCTCTGCCACACCTCTTATACCTTTGAAAAACAGAAATTATCTATGAGAAAGTTCACATTGGAGGTGTTCTCTTGGTCAAATTTCCTTGTTTTCTATTGTATAAATTGTCTCACATTTACTTTATTTTACCTTGCACTTTATTTTACCTTGCCCTTATTTTCTATCCCTAACTTTATATATGTTTTGAGATGGGGGTCTCACTCTGTCACCAGGGCTGGAGTGTAGTGGCATGATGTTGGCTCACTGCAACCTGTGCCTCTGGGGCTCAAGCAATCCTTCCACCTCAGCCTCCTGAGTAGCTGGGACTGCACGTGCACACCACCACACCTGACTGATGTTTGTATTTTTTAGAGACAGGGTTTTGCCATGTTGACCAGGCTGCTTTTGAACTCAGGTGATCTGCCAGCCTCGGCCTCCCAAAGTGCTGGGATTACAGGTGTGAGCCATTGCGCCCAGCCTATTCTTTTAGATTTCTTTTCCTCCAAAATGCACGCCAAGAACTCATGAAATATATTTCCTGATACTCAGGGACACTATTTGCATGGGGGCTTACCATTTACCAAATGCTTTTGCAATTCAGAAATGAACCTCTATAAGACAGAGTTCTTAAATTCTGCTTACTTTGATTCTCAGAATCAATCTGAGCTAGAAACAGGTCTCATCTAGTCTAGATACTTCTAAATACAAACCCTGAAGTGTTTTTATCACTCAGATAGGATAACATTAGGATTTTTCAGAATTGGTTGACCATACACTCAACATACCTCTTTTCTAAGGCCCCATGTGACAGTCAATCACATAACCCACTAGGGAACTGATGATAAACTTTTACCATCTAAGTATCTTCTCTGGGTCCACAGTGCTCTTGGCCCCAGCCATGTGTATTAGGACACTTCTTACATTGGGATTAGCTTGAAGAGCAGTCCTCCCAGAGGTGTGGCTTCCCTCCAGCATCCTCAGTTCAACACCAGCTGTGTACTTGCTCATGGCAGCTTTGTCTTCCTCAACCTAAGTACTTTGCGTCGGTGTTGGTTTTCCCTAGTTCACTCCTTAGATAGCAGTGGACTCAAGAAATGTTTCAAATGTTTTCTAGCAGGAAGCTTCAGTTTCTTCTTGGAGTCTAAAGAGATGTCTTCCTAGTAACATAGATGGCTTCTTCAACCACTCATTGCTGAGAGCCCCGATGAGAACCCAGTGTTAGTCTCAGCACTCTCATACCAGCCCTCACCTCCTGTGCTGCAGTCTGCATCCTGGAACTGTGTTGGCCACCACGGGGTGTAGGAGGGTAATTTAGCACATTGAGGATGGCAAAGCAGTAAAAAAACCTTGCTTCCTTGATGATGTGGAGTCACTGAATTAACCAACAATGGAATTGTTCAACCTCTGGACTTTTGTTATGTGCTTTAATACATTTCTTTGTTTTGCTATTTTTAGTTGGGTCTTCTGTTACTTGCATCTAACAACATCTTAACTGATCATCTTCCCTGAATGAATGTCAATATTGAAAATAATCTCTGCCTATTTTGAATTTCTATAACATGTTAGCTATGTTTCTATTATGGAAAGCTTTAACCTTATGCAACCATGATTTGCATAAATGCAATTTTCCCTTTATAAATGTGTATTTCTGATCTTAGTTAATAGTACTAGTCTCTATAAAATGTGCTCCAAACTTACCCCATGAGATACTCCATAAACACAAGGTTCTGTGATCACTTAAGTTTGGGAGACACTGAGTGCTATATCCTTCCCAGGCAGGGTCACAATATATCTTAGCACATGGAAATTGTTAAGGATGATATTCTACCCCCTCATTAGATGTGGGGTGAGCTTTGGTTAGTTGTTTAATGAGTTAGCTTATGAGACCCAGTTTCCCTACTTGTAAAACAGGTACAAAATATGTACCACACAGCATTGCTATGGGAACCTGAAATAATGAATATAAAATATTTAGCCCTCTACTTGGCCAGTTCCCACAATGCCTTTGGCTTGAACTATGTGTACTTGAAGCTTCTTGCGTCATTAACCCATATTACTACGTTATTAGGATGTGTTTATATACTAGCTCACATGTCACTTTCAGTTTCAGAAGTTTTCTCAAGGACTTTGCTTCCTTCCAATTTGCTAAGAGCTCTGAATGCGTAGTAAGTGAAGCTCATATAAGTGCTTAATAATATCAGTTATTATGATTTTGATACTACTATTTGCATATTAAAGGCTCTGAGAAGTCCTGCAGTAGAGAGATCCGTTACTACTTTAGTTTGGTTTAAGCCAGAACTTCTCAAAATTATCTGAGGATACAGCCACTTTTCACACAATACCTCCTCACATTCAGCAGCAGCATTCTATAAGATACATAATTTGAGAATGTAGCCTTGTCCACATCACCCAGGCAGTAAACTGGCAGTCATTCTATGCAAATCCCTCTGCTTCACCATCTCACCTGCCATATCCCGTCCATCATCAAGTTTTTCTAGTTCTTCTGATCTTACTTCTTAAATACCTCCTAGATTCACTCACTCCTTTCTACCCCTACTACCACTGCCCTGGAACTCCCGTATCTTTGCACAAACCTAATGGACCTGCTTGCCTTTAGTCTTGCCCTCCTTAAACACACCCTCTCCCTGCACCAGAGGGATCTATCTATGCAAATAAGTCATTCACTTCCTTACTCAAAATCCTTCAACAGCTGCCAGACCCCTACAGAGTAAAGTCCAGTTTCATTCCGAGGCACTGGGGTCCCTTTCTGACTGACTGCTGCCTCTTTCCTCAGCTCTGTATCTCCCAAGCCCTGTCTTCTACTTTACACTTTTTCTACACCAATCCCATCATGCCCTGCTGTTTACAGTTTGTGAAGTTCTCTTGTCACAGAACTCTCTTTCTAACTTGCTTCATCTGGCTCTTCCTCATCCTTCACAACAGCTACAGGAACAGCTTCTTGTGGTCTAAGATCACACCTTTAGGCTCCCACAGCAACCTGTGCATATTTTTATATTGTTACTTGTCCTGTTTCACTAAAAGTATTTTGCATGTAAAATCTCACACATTTAACTGTGAACTCCTCAAATGTAGAAGCTGTGTCTTTATTCCCCTTAGCCCACCTCACTTGCCTTGATACCCTTAGTGCAGAAACTCATTACATATACAGTAAACTGAGCCATCCTGAGCACCAGATTTTTACTGTCTTCATCCTGCGACTGAAACAAATGAAAAGATTCAGGCTGAAACAAATGTCCAGTTGTCCTCTGGGGTAGCCCTGACCCCCGTTTTCTGCCATGGCTGCAGCCAACAGGGCTGGGAACTACAGACTCAAACACTGGAGCCTTGCCTCTGTCTGAACCACAAGTCAACATGGCTTCCTACAGCAATGCAGAGCGACAGCTGGGCTATGCTGACTGGAGAAAAGACGTCAGGCTAGCTCCCTGCTACACTGCAGCTTCAGACAGGCTTGGGATGAGTGGACTTAAGGAGCCAACCTAGCATCAGCTCTTTCTGCCCTGAGGGAGGTGGGGGAAGCATGGAGGGAGAGAGAAAAGTCAGCCTTGAGAGCCCAGAACCAGCCCTACTGGGGGATTCTATAGGCAACTTGGAGCAGGTCCCTTCAGTAGACATCAGCCTTTTGCCACACTTAGCATCATCAGAAGCATTGTGTTCTATTTAACTGTAATGTGAAAAAATCAACGTAATTGAAATGCATGCAGCTGGACTGCTATTCAGATTAGGTGAAGGAGTCAGCCTGTATCCTAAGTCAGGATGGATGGTAGACCAGCTCTGACAAGGCTTCTAGGCACAGACGATAGACAGCAGCATCAGCTTTATCAAGTCTGATTTGATTAGTTTCTCCAGTCAATTTTATGCAGTCTGGCCACAGGATATATCATCTTTCCAACTTTCTGCTCTGCTCTTTTCCTGTAGATTTAAAAATGGTGACATTATTTCCCTGTCAAGTGATCACAGAATTTACCTAGTGGTGTTCATGAGGAAAACCCCTTGTATCTGCCATCTTCAGATGCTGAATGTCTTCGGCTAAAAGAAAACGTACCTGACTCTGTAGCAAGAGAATCATTTTACCTCTTTCTTTTATCCCCACAGAGAGTCCCTGAGAGTCTTTTGATCAAAGGAAGAGACATTTCAGAATGATGTGTCCCGGCCTTCTTCTTAGACACACTTAGCAATATGGTTCACATGTCTAACTATTGAGAACCATGCGATTTTTCTGAGCTCTAAAGCACTTTAGGGATGATCAAGCTGGACCACTTTATTTCACAAATATAGAGACAGAGGGTCAGAGATAAGGGAAGTCCTTAACTTGCCAGGGCATCCAACAGGTAGCGATGTGCCCGAGAGGATGTAGTAGAGACGTAAGTGGCTTCCAGGAAGTTATTCAAGAAAAACTTAAATCTGAAAAACAGAGGAAGATTATCCTTTAAACACCATCTTTTTCAAATAGGACTCACCTTAAGAATTCTAAGATTTCCAGTTTCTTCATTTAAAAAATAGGATTCAATTTACCAAAATTACATTGAGGAAGAAGAGCAAGTCAAGAGCAACTCTTTCCAGCTAAGACACTTTCCCCTCCTTCTTCCCACTTCCATTGTAACTACAGTTACTGTAACTAATAAGTAGCCCCAGGTCCTTGCTGCTTCTCTATCAAGAGTGCTCTCGGTGGTCCTTTCTAGCTACAGAAGAGATCTTCTCCATCCATCAGTCTCAGAGTTGGTTTCACTCTCTGGATGTCCACTGGTACCTAATCCAGCCTATACCGATCTTGTCCTTTCCTAACCATGGATGCTTTCACACTGCACAGCTATACCCTAATGTTCCTTGAACCCTGACGTATATCATGTTTCTTAAACTAGACTGGAAATTTCCCCTGGATGGGGAATGTGACTTATTTTTTACAGTGGCTCCATTACACCTACCATGGCATTGGTATATAGTAGACACAAATAGTGTGCTGGTAAACTAACTCTCCAAAGGAAAAGAAAAGCCCTGATTTGTAATATTTGCTACCAACATGATATCTCTGAACATTAAACTGTAAGAGATGCCCAGAATTGACTCTATCAAGCTTATATAAGCCCATTCTGGCACACAACTGGTAGACATTAATAAACAGGTGTTTAACCCATTGTGCACACATAATTGTGTGAAGCAAGCTTCATGTTGAAAAAGAGACCATTTTTTCAATATTTAGCATATAATTTAAACAATTAGTGAACATATTTCTCATTCACTCATTTAAAGGTTGCAGAGCATTTACTAATGCTGCCAATTCTGGTCCAGGCACTAGCCTCATGGAACTTGAAGTCAAATGGGAAAAACAGATATTAAGCAAGTAAGCCAACAAACAAAAACCACAGAGGAAATTATGTAATTATAAATCGTAGTATTCATTATGAAGAAATTTCAGCATGCTAACAGAGTTCTTCTCTATCCATCAAAGGTGATTGAGCTAGATTGACGAAGTGGGAGTGGAATATTTGGTGTAGCCTTCCCTAAAGAATTAACACTTCAACTGCCACTGGAAGGAGAGATGAGCAGGAGTTATGCAGGTGAAGTGGAAGGGAGGCAATCCCAGAAGTGTGGACAGGGTGTAAAAAGAATCTCAGGCAAGAAGGATATTAACCTGTAATAAATTAAAAGCAGGGCAGTGTGGTGGGAGAACAGTGGGTGAAAGACAGAATGCAAGCAGAGAAGGCTGGAGAGGTGGGCAGGGGCTGATCACACAGGGCCTAGGAGACCATGTTCAGGAGCTTGCATTCTAGTGTAAGTTCTATGGGAAATGATTTGCTATTTTTTGAAGAGGGAAGTGATAAAATGTGAATAATGTTTTAGAAATGTGACTATGGTTGCTATATGAATTAATGGGTGGGGTGGAGGTAGGCTGCAAAAGTGGAAACAGGGAGAGCTACAAGAAAACTTTCAAAGTAGAGGCAAACGATGATAGTGGCTTGGCATTAAGTGATAGCAACGCAGACAGAGTAAAGTGAACTTGCTGAGGGAGCTACCATGTGGATAGAGTTGCCATTTACTTGGGTGGGGAATACTAAGGGGGTATCTTTCTCTTGATGGGAGGGAGGAGATCTCCCAACAGGTAAAGATCAGTTAGAGGATGGTAAGCCCATCAAGCAGCTAAAGGAGCAATGGTGGAAAGATTGGAGGAACAACCAAAAGGGTAGGTGTATTATCCAGGGAAGCCAAGATCAAAGCGTGTTTCAAGGATAAGGGGGTGAGCAACTGTGTCTAAAGCAGCTAAAAGATTGAGGAAGATGAGCGTCGAAAAGCCTCCATTAGAGTTGGCAGTGTGGAAGTCATTGGTGACTTTTGTAACAAATGTGTTTGGGGTGCTGAAGGCAGACTAATACAGTGAAGATGGCAACTCTTTAGAGAAACTAATCTGTGAAGAATAAAGGGTGTAGTAGCTGGAGGGGATGTGGAATAAACAAAGACATTTTTTAAAAAGATGGACATACCTCAGCATATTAGAATGCTTGGGAAAAGCTCTGGTAGAGAGGGAATGATTGATGATGTGGGAGAGAAAGACCTGAAGAGTTAAGTGCCTGAGACATCAGGCAGAATAGGATCTGATCACAAATGGGAGGATTCGCATTTGATAGTTTTCTACCAATCAATATGATATAGAGACAACTTTTGAAGAGTGGCTAAAGTATTTATGTAGTTAAAGAGAGATAGGGCCTTGTGCTTTCATATTCTTTTCTTCTCACATGCAGAGATTTAGAGTGCAATTAGTATAAGACTGTTTAGCAGCCAAAATGGACCTATGGACCTATTTTTTTTAAGTGTTGCTTGCTTGTCTTTTCCCTGACTGTTGAACACAGCAATATAATCCAGAGTTTGCATACAAAATGTAAGGGAGTGTAGGTCCCCATTGTTGGGGTAATGGAGGTTCCCTTCACTCCCCTTGTCAACACACAGTATATGCTTTCGGAAGGGAGGTTGAGAGTAGTGCTGATAAACTGGTAGGTTTGGCAGAGAAAAGATGAAGGAACTCCCTTCTGATGGCTTCTGTTTTCTCTGTGAAGTACAAGTTGAGGTCACTAAGTTGGAGTGAGGAGACCAGATGACGGAACTGGCGATTTGAGGAGAAAGGAGAGGGTTTGACATAGACATTACAGAGAGTGAGACAGTTTACTTTTTTCAGGGTAAGAGTAACCAATTTAATTCTTTGCAGTCAAATTTTCATACTGTCACTGATCCTTTCCTCTGCATGCAGGACTTAAATTTCTGTTGTTGTGCAGGTTGTCTGAGAGGAATTTCCTTCTCAAGTAATGTAGGACCCCTGGAAAAGTGTCTATACCTTCTCCAAAGCAGGCCCCTGGTCTCAGCAATGAGTCTTCTTGGGCATTACAAGTGTCGCTCATCATCTGCTCTTTTGTGCTGCTCAGACCCTCACTCCATGGGTTTGTCTCATCTCTTCTGTGATGTGCTGCAGCGCGCACTGCTTCTCAAAGTGCCATCTGGGGACTGGTGCCCATGTGCAAACTGTTTGTTACCCAGCATGACAGGATAAAAAACTGACACCAGAACATAAGTCAGCTATGTCACTAAGCATGCTGTTTAGCTGAGATTGTTTTCAGAGCAAGATTTTTCTCGATGAAGGAAGCAGCTCATGAATTTTCATCATGATGCAAGCTCCTTTTCTGTTGGAGACCACCTTAGCCAGTTCCCTGAGGAGTTACTTCAAGTAGTGCGCCTCTAGTGCAGTGTTTTTTAAACCAATAATCGTGTGCTGCTTGGCTGTGCAATCAATTATTTTGTTTTTAATGAAATAGAGTAGAAAAATTAGTGGGCATTACATATAGTAATTGTATGTGAAGTAATGGTAAATGCTTAATGAAACCTTTCTTTCAATCACGTGTATACAGATATGTGTATTGGGTCACTGTGGAAAATTATTTCTTGCTATAGGTTGGGGCCCAAAACATTTGAGAAACACTAAGTATGTAGTATCTCCTATCTCAACCAAAATCCCCTTGGGCCACCATGCTCTCCTTCCTCACTAGATGTTGCTTGTCTGAAGCCATTTACTGTGCCTCCTTTCCAAACACACATGTCCCTTGCTGGACCCCAGCACAAAGCATAACAGTGACATTTCACAGTTCACTTGTCTCTCACAAGAGAAAAAGCAGAGTTTCTCATTTTCCTACAAAGCTGGGAAATTATTTTGATCTGTGTTTCTGCAGCAAAAATGTGCCAAAAATAAGGTTGCATAAGATCAGTCAGCAGGGATGTTTCCAAGTCTCAAATTATAGTCTGAGAAGAGTTTGTAATATGAAATTCAAATACATCTTTATCTGGTTCAGGATCAGCAAGGCTTACCTTGCTATTCAGTGTCCAAACAGGGAGAATCCTGGTTTGGATGGGTGCAGGGTTGCTGATTGACAAACTCCAGATGCCCAGTTACATTTAAATTTCAGGTTAACAGCAAATAATTTTCTGTGTGTAAGTATGTCCCATGCAATATTTGCAGTAATGAAGAATTCTTTGTTGTCTAATTAATTTTTTTAAAGTAAAGTATGTCCCAAGTAATATTTGGAATAATAAAAAATTATTGTTTATCTGAAATTTAAATTTAACAAGTCGTCTTGAATATTTATTTACTAAATCTGGAAACCCTGAAGGGATGGGAAGCTTACACAGTTTGGGAGAGGAGTCCTCTTTAAGTAAGGGAATACCAAAATACCTTTCATTGAAAAATTTTCAACGCTCTATAGCATTGTAAACACATCTTCTGGAAGAAGTGTTTAGACCTTGGAAGAGGCTATGAAAGTGAGGGGCTCTGACACTTCTGCTTCATGAACTTGACGGTAAATTCATCTGCATCATGCCTCAGTGCAAGGAGGAAATCTGTATGTCAGCCTAAGTATGGCAGATAGGGAAGGACTTCTTCCCTCTTTGTTAGGGGAAGGTTTTTAATGGCTGTAGGAGCAACAAGTAGTGAAGGAGAGGAAGAGGTAATCCTCTTTCTCCTATCAGCTGAGGAAGGGAAGAAAGAAAAAGGAAAGGGAGGAAGAACTGAGGAAAAATGCTCTGCCCAAGAACCCCTCTGCTGCTGCAGAATCTCCTTTTGCATCTCCACTTCCACCATTTCTCCCACTGTAAAAAGAAAGCCACACAGCTAACCATTGCCAACCCTAGCAAGGCCCATTGCTCTAGGGAGCAAAAACAGATTCAAATAAGAAACACATCATTCCTGAGAGACAGCCTGAAAGAAAGCCAAGAAAGGCTGGCTGAGGAATATTGAAGAAGGTGGCAGCTTCATGCCATCCTGGTGGCACACCATTTTCTCTCAAGCTCTTTCTCTTGCTCACAACTGGGAATCAGAGGGAGAAGATTGTGAAGAGGAAATGTATATTCAATAATTGCTTTGAATTTTTTAAACTACTTTTACTCTGACACAAAATAGTCCTGATTTCCATATTAGTTTGACAGTGAAGATTTGGTTTGTCAATTAGATTATATGGTGGACATTTTCAGTACATTGAATGTACTTAATCTTTAGCTTCAAGGTTTTGGTGAAAAGATCTTGAAAGCACATGCACAACATGCGGTATGACGGAAACCACATGCTTTCAACTATACAGGTGTGTTCAAACTTGTAAATTTAAAAGTTACAGGGGACCAGGCTTGGTGACTCAGGACTGTAATCCCAGCATTTTGGGAGGCTAAGGCAGGCGGATCGCTTGAGCCCAGGAGTTGAGACCAGCCTGGGTAGCACAGGAAGATCCTCAAACTGAAAAAAAAAAAAAAAAAAGAAAGAAATTAGCCAAGCGTGATGGCGCCTGCCTGTAGACCTAGTTGCTCAGGAGTCTGAGGCAGGAGGATTGCTTGAGTCTGAGTGATCAAGGCTGCACTTCAGCCTGGGTGACAGGCTGAAAAAAAAAAAAAAAGAAAAGAAAAGAAAAATAAGTTACAGGATCAGGGGCATATAGTTTTTCATCATTCTTTTGATAGGTACATGAGGAAAACATCTTGATACACTGCCTTAGGCTTTTTTGCCTCTAAGGATATTTCTGTTATTTTAAGGCTCCCCTTATTGATCATTTCAATAGCCTGATAAAGGGACTGGAGAGATGCCTCTTGGATGAGACATCTCTGAGGAGCATCTCAATTGTGATAAAAGCTTTTCTTCGTAAGTTTTTGATTCTGATATTTAGAAGCAAGCTATGGAAGCAAAAGGATGCCAGCAATCGTTTCTATCTCTCTAGGCATGATGCCACTTTGTTGTGTATGTCAGGAGTTGCAGTAGTCCTGTGCTTAGGCGTTGGTCCTTTTCATTTCTTCTGACTGCACAATGAAGAGATTTAGAACAAAGATGTCATGTAACAGTAAAGGATTGTTTTGTTGAAAGGCTGCTTGCTCCTTATCTGGTTAGTCTTATACCAAATGCATCCCTTTTCTGGCCCTGAGGCTGGGATTCCACCAGGAAAACAAAATATATCCACATCACACAGGGCACATTTCATTTCCAGTGCTGCTAGATATCTACAGCACGCCACCTACACACAAAAATCTATGGGATATTTTGTAAGTTTGAAGCCAGCATACTTTCTGAACCTCAAATATCAGCAGTCAATGAAACAGAAGGCTCTGTGTCCTTGTGTGCTCAGATAGTCACTGGGTTTTCATGAAGTTTCTCTGAACACTTATTGCCCTGGCTCTACCTGATCTTGGTGAGGACACCAAAGGCACATTGACTATCAATGCCACTAAGGAATTCATCAGCAAAGGTCAAGCTTAAAGTAAGAAGGTCCCAATGTGGATTCTTGGCTAAAATGACTCAAATGCAACTTTCGCCATTTCTCATCATTCAACATGTGCCTCCAACAGGATTCAGTCCTAATCAGTTATTGATGGAAGAGAAAAATCCTACTACAGTGGAAAAAATGGGAGTTTTGGAGTCAGAAGGGCTGTGGTTAAAACCTTGGTTATTAAATATCTTTGGACTTCAATTTTCTTATTTTTAAAGAGAAAATGATCATCAGCATAGTTGTTCTGGGGGTTAGAGAAGTTATAAGTATTTGGTCTAGTGCTTGATGCATAGCAGAGGATCAATAAATGACTGTTATTACCCTTGTATTAATGTCATCAATATAACAATAACAATCATAAAAATAACCATAGATGAAATGTCAAGATTTGTTTAACCATGTTGAGAACTAGAAGAGAAGCACTACTGTGATAAGCAATAAAGAGAAATAAGATTACAGAGAAAGTCATACTGACTGATTTTCATTCCCCAATTTATTCTTTTTATTCCCCATTTCAACACATATCACATTTACTGAGAAAAGAAACCACCATTCAGAAATAAAGCCCAGAGGGCCACTTACCCAAGGAGAGCTCATGTCCAAATCATGTCTGGCCAGGGAAGAGAATAAAATTTTAACATGCATTCCCAGGGGCCAAAAGCTGATCTCTCCTCCTACCGCTGGGTAAGATGATAAAGGTATGGAACAGTAGGTGAATGTGTATCTGCTCTCCAGGGAAAAGTAAGTCAAAAAAGAAGCAGAAACAGTCTAGGAATGAAATTTCTCATTTCCCTTAGGGTGAGCTCAGAACTGAGCACATCCCTTATTGAACACTCACCTCTCAGCGGGGTCAACATGTTCAGATGGGCCACATCCTGGAAGATTCATCGTGACCAAAGAGAACAATGTGATTGTGGTAAATCCCTTTATCAGTGTAGCTTATTATTACCAAGAACTTGAATTGATTCAAGCTACAGACTTGAATAAACCTCAGTGATTTAATAAAATAAATCTCACTGATTTTCCAAAGTCTCCAGTGAATTAAACCCAAGCAAAGTTGTCCATTCAAATCCCTGTGCCCACATAAATACACTTGGTGCACCATTTTGAATCTACCTTTTAACTCATTAAGGACATCTGAAATCACATCACTATATTTTCTAAAGGGCATCCAAAAAAAACTCACTTAAATTAATACAAAGATGTTGTAGTAAATATATTGGTAGTCTCAATGCTGTGCTGGTAAATGTTTAATAGTTGGCTCACTGGGGGAAAAGTACATATTACACATATATACATATATACGTATACATAATTTTATATGCCATATATAGTATATATACTAATATATGTATTTATATATAAGATATAAATTTAACTGATACAAAGGACATGCAACCTATCATTTATGAATAATAAAGTGTGCGATACTTTTTATTGTAAATTCCATAAAGCCAATTGACTCTACAGAACGCTTTTGTTGATTTTTTTCTGAACTCTTGTAGCCACAACCATTCTGTGGTTACAGTAAGCAAATGAGTGTGGTTGTGATCTGAATGTTGGTCAATGTTTTTATCTATGTTACTAAATACTATGAAAGTTAAATAAGGAAGACTTCTGTTGAAACTTCACTCATATGTCAATAATGTGAGCCATTGCTGGTTCAGATAATGACTTTTGAAATCTGCAAGAATAATTTTTGTGCCATTCACAATTTAATGGCTACAGACACAATATACTTACATATTTTAATCTGTATTAGTAACATTTTATCTATCAATACCTTAAATCTAGACAATCAACAAAACAATAAATCAGGCCATGATTTGTATTATGTGACCATTGTCACGGTGTAAATATTTGCACTGTAAGCTTTTTCAAAAGGCCAATGTAGAAGAATTGCTTGAATCCGGGAGGCGGAGGTTGCAGTGAGCCGGGATCACACCACTGCACTTCAGCCTGCCAATAGAGTGAGACTCTGTCTCAAAAAAAATAAAAATAACAACAACAACAACAAAAGGCCAATGTGATGTCACCGGACACAGAGTTGGAAGAGATGTGCAACAGCTCACTATTCTAGAATTTTCCCAACACATATACACAACTATCTAGCATCAAGTGCATAGATAATAGTATGTGTAAAAATCATTAGGAAGTGATGACTTTTGAGTGTTATCTTTATCATACTTTATTGTAAGTACTTAATATAATTTAAATTTTCTTTTTTGTGTATTTTTGAGACAAGATCTTGGCTCTGTCACCCTGGCTGGAATGCAGTGGTGCATGCTTGGCCAATTGGCAAATTTTCGTGGAGATGAAATCTCACTGTATTGCCCAGGCTGGTTTCAAATTCCTTAGGCTCAAGTGATCTGTCCACCTCGGTCTTCCAAAGTGCTGGGATTACAGGTGTGGGCCACTGCGCCCGGCCTAATTTAAGTCTTGATGACAACTATGTTTATCTACCAGCATTAAAAATTTCTGAATTTAACAACAGGCACTTACAAGCCTGCACAAGAAGCTCCAGAACAACACTGGTTGTTTATGCAGTATTTGTTCTCCCTTCTTCCTTTTGTTTTCTTTGTGTGTGTGTGTGTGTGTGTGTGTGTGTGTGTGCTTGAAGATCTCACCTCCTTCATCATCACCACTGATGACTTGGAAGATGACCTCACCCCCAGTTCTGCAGCCCACCATGGTAATTCCAGTTCCCTTGCATGATTTGAGAAAGGCCATTTAACTCTATTCTGGCTAATAAGGTGTGAGGTAAAGTCCATTGGAGGAGTTACAAAAGAAGTTTCCTCATTTCTAGAAAAGAGGCACAGGAAGAGGTGGCCCCTTTCCTTTCTCCAGATATTGTCATGACTCAGTAAGATCAAGGAGCAGCTATAGCTTACCAGTTTGCGGGTAGCTCAAGTCCTGTTTCGGAGATGAGACTAACTCACAGGAAATGAAGGCAAACACAATACAGATTATACATGCCTGTTTTTACACTGAGTAGTAACGTAGTCTCTGAATTTAACAGGATTTCAGACAAAAGTTTGATCAAAAGGCCAGAGTCACCAGAGAACGCTCATGGAAGAAGTGTGATTTGGTTCAGGTCTTAAGAATGAGTGAGGTTTGAGAAAAGAGGGAATAACAATTAACATGAAGAAAAAATATGGGGGCCAAGCACGGTGGCTCACGTTTATAATCCCAGCACTTTGGGAGGCCAAGGTGGGTGGATCACCTGAGGTCAGGAGTTTGAGACTAGCCTGGCCATCATGGCAGAACCCAGTCTCTACTAAAAGTACAAAAATTAGCTGGATGTGGTGGCATGCACCTGTAATCCCAGCTACTCGGGAGGCTTGCCTCAGCAAGAGGCAAGAGAATTGCTTGAACCCTGGAGGTCGAGATTGCAGTGAGCTGAGATCATGCCACTGCACTCTAGCCTGGGTGGCAGAGTAAGAAAAAAAAAAGGTAAAGGCATGGTAAGAATGACTATGATATGGTGAAAAGCTTGGTCTCTGGAGATTTGAGTTAGAATTCCTGGTCTACCACTAATTATGTTACCCAGAGCAGTGTATTCAACTTAGCAAAGCTCAGTTTCCTCACCCGGAAATGGGAAATAATATTAGTACTCACACCATAGCATCGTTTTAAAGAATGAACAAGGTAATGCATGTAAGGTGCTAAGAACAGTGGCTGGCATACAATAAATATTCATTAAGTGATAGTCATTATTATCGGTTTTGAAACTCATATTATTATAAGTTTTGCTCTTCATAAGCTATTACTAGGAGTTCGATGTATTGATAGGACAGTTAAGAGGACAACTGAATTAGATGGGGGTAAGTATGCTGTGGAAGAGTAGGAAATAATATTGAGAAGTAGGATGGGGTCAGATTATAGGTATCTTTAGCATCCCTAGTGTTTTTTGTTTTTGTTTTTAACCAAGATTTGGGTCCCTAAGTGAAAAGCCAGTTAGTGAAAGTAAAATATGACACTATCCGCCTAACAGCAGTGCTAATAGGCTTCTATTGCATCGCCATGACTGTCCATATGGAGCTGCCGGCAGATGCCCTTATGGAGATTGTACAACGGATTTTTAAAAGAATGCTGCCAAGGAAACTTATTGAAATTTTCTTTTTGTATGTACAGATCAATTCTATAGGTGGAATCTTGACATTGAGAGCTGAGATTTCACATGTGTTATTCTAAGTCCCAGCCTCTGTGGTCAGATGAATATAAGACATATAGAGCATGGCAATGAAATATTTCCGATTGACAAGAATACATCATAGAGACACGCAAGTGCCTCCAGTACACATCCTGAATCTGTCTACTTCTCTCCTCTCCATCTGGTGCTACCACCTTACTCCAAGCCATCATCATCTCTTACCTGGATGGGTTTTCCAGCTTCTGTTCTTCCCTGACTAAAACTCATTTTCCATTTTCCAGTGATATTTTCAGAATTTTAACAAGGTCACACTTTTCTTCTCATCTAAAACCTTCTAATGCTTCTTATCATGCTTGAAATGAAACTCAAATTTCTTACCCTGGCTTATAAAACTCTTCCTGCTCTTGCCCCTGCCTTTCTTTCCAGCCATTTATGGGAATGATTACAACACAGTCATAGTCATACTTTCAGTCACTTTATTTACTATATTTCAGTGATGTTGACCATTTTTCTTGTCAAGCTTATTTTCACCTTAGGGCCTTTGTACTGATTATTCCCTGGCCTGACATGCTTTTCCCCAAATCTTTACATGATTGCCTCTTCGTTGTTCAAGTCCCCACTTAAATGTTGGCTGATTTGATTATATTTTTCTCTAATTTTTCCAATCACTATCCCTACCTTCTATTAAAACACAAGCTCTGTGAGAGAAGTAATCTCATATATTTTGTCCCATGACTATCTCAGCATCTGGAACAGAGATTGGTACAAGACAAATACTTAGAATAAAATTGTTGATCAATTGGATGAACGAGTGGATGGATAGATGGTTCAGTCCAGGTAGATACAACTTGTCTTCCAAGGATTCTCACACACATACATACACACACTCATATACACACACACAATATCTCTTATTTTTAAAAAGTCTAAATTTTTATCCCTCCCTGCCACCACCCTCTTTCTTCCTTCCTGCCTCCTTTACTTCCCTAATAAGTATGAGTAGAGGTTTATCTGTTCTATTGATATCTCAAAGAATCACAGTTGGTTTTGTTAAATTTTGCTATTAATTTTTTGATTATTTTATATTCCATTAATTTCCACTGTAAATTTTTATTATATCTGTACTTCAATTTACTTTGGGTGTAACTTGCCCTCTATTTTCTATTTTCTTAAGGTGGAAACTGAGGGCATTGATTTAACACATTTCTTCTTTTCAGAGTTGTGTTTTCCCCTGAGTTTTATTTTTAGGGACATCCTCCAAATTTTTATATGCTGTGTTTTCATCTTCATCTAATTAAAAAAACTTTTGAACTTCCCTTTTGATATCTTCTTTAACCTATATGTTACTTAGAACTACATATTTATTTCTCAAATAATTGAGGATTTTCCAGAGATCTTTCTGATACTAATTTCTTTGTGTTCACAACATACTTCGTATGGTTTGAGCCATTTTAAATGTATTTAGACTTGCTTTATATCTCTGAATATGCACTACATTGGTAAATGTTCTATGCACTATTGTTAGGTGGTTGGCATATTCTATTAATATCAATTAGGCAAAGATGTTGATAATGTTGTTTAAAATTTCTACATCTGTACTGATTTTCTGTCTATTTATTCTATTAGTAATTGAGAGAGGGCTATACTTTCACAGAAGGCAGGTTTGTACAGACCTAGGAAACGAAAGGGCTGAAGAAAGAGGCTAAACGAATCCAGTTTCTTAGAAAGACATATTTAAGGCCGGGCGCGGTGGCTCACGCCTGTAATCCTAGCACTTTGGGAGACTGAGGCCGGTGGATCACAAGATCAGAAGATCGAGACCATCCTGGCTAACATGGTGAAACCCCATCTCTACTAAAAAAAATACAAAAAAATTTAGCCAGGCGTGGTGGCGGCGCCTGAAGTCCCAGGTACTCGGGAGGCTGAGGCAGGAGAATGGCGTGAACCCAGGAGGTGGAGCTTGCAGTGAGCTGACATCACGCCACTGCACTCCAGCCTGGGCCACAGAGCGAGACTCTGTCTCAAAAAAAAAAAAAAAAAAAGACACATTTAATAGGGAATTAAGAACAGAAGCCACGTCTGTATCTAGGGTGGCAACAAGACAAGATGTTGGATCCCTGAACCAAGACCTCCCAGACCCGGGGCTTGTATACCAGGAGTGGTTCAGAAGGGATGTGTAGGACAAATGAAGTATGATAGCATCAAGGTTACTTGACATAAAGGCAGGATTTATGGTAAGTACCTGCTGTTACACAGGAACCATAGATAAACTGGAAGTCTTAGAGGCCTCCCTGGAACGGGTTAATCAGAACCCAACATGGTGGTTTACTTTTCAAGATGGAGTTTCTTTAGCATCCACAAACATAATTGTGAATTTATCTATTCCTCCTTGAAATTTTATCAGATTTTTTGTTTCATGTCTTTTGAAGCCTTATTAGTAGGTACATAAACATTTAAGACTGTGATGTCCTCTTGATTAAGTGATTCTTTTAAAATTATAAAATAATCTTCTTTATCTCTGGTAAAATTCTTTAATCTGAAATGTACTCTGTTTGATATTAATATGACCCCTCCAGATATTTTTTAATAGGGAGAAGCATAGTATATTTTTCCCCTGTCTTTTACTTTTAGCCTATTTGTGTCTTTTTATTTAAGCTAAGTTTCTTATAGGGAGCAAATTAGATCTTGCTTCTTTTATTCAATTTGACAGTCTCTGCCTCTTAATTCAGGTGCTTAGATCATTTATATTTAATGTAATTATTCATATGATCAGATTTAAATCTTCTATCTTGCTTTTTTTATTTGTCCTGTCTGTAATTTATTTCCTGTTTTCCTTTTTATTTGCTTTAGTTTGGAGTAGTCGAGTAGTTTTATGGCACCATTTATATCTTTGGTTGACTTAATAGCTACAACGTTTTGTTTGTTTTAGAGGTTGCTTTAGATTTTATAGTATGCATCTGATCATAGCCTACCTTCAAGTGGTATTATATAAAGTATAAGACCCTTTCAATTGTATAGAATTTTTCTTACAGGCCCTTGTGCAATTTTATCATAGATTTTTCTTCTTTATATTTTTTAAACTCCATACTACATAGTTATTATTGTGTTTAAACATTTAATTGTTGTTATAGACTGAATCGTGTACCTCCTTCCCATAAAAAATGTATATGCTGAAGCCCTAATCCTGTGTACCTCAGAATGTGTCTGGAGAAAGAGTCTTTAAAGAATGGATTAAAATCAAACAAGACCATTAAAGTGGGTCCTAATCCAGTTGGACTGATGTCCTTATATGAAGAAAAAATTTGGACACAGAGACACTAGGGATGCATACATACACAGGAAACAGCAAGAAGGTGGCTGTCTATAAGCAGAGAGAGGCCTCCGAAGAAACCAAACCTGCTGACACCTTCATCTTGGACTTCTATCCTCTAGAATTATGACAACATAAATTGCTGTCATTTAAGCCACCCAGACTGTGGTATTTTGTTGGCAGCCTTAGCAAACCAGTATGATTATCTTTTTAAAATATTTAAATGATAAGAAACAAATCTTACATATTTATATATGTAGTTATCATTTCCAGTGCTCTTCTTTTGTGTGTATTCCTATTTCCATTAAGTAGCATTTTTCTTCTACTTGATGGATGATATGATTTGGCTGTGTCTCCACCAAATCACATCTTGTGATTGTAGCTCCCATAATCCCCACGTCATGGGAGGGACCTGGTAGCAGGTAATTGAATCATGGGGATGGGTTTTACCTGTGCTGGTCTCATGATAGTAAGTCTCACAAGATCTGATGGTTTTATAAAGGGCAGTTCCCCTGCACAAGCTCTCTTGCCTGCTGTTGTGTAATACACATCTCCGCTCCTCCCTTGCCTTCTGCCACGATTGTGAGGCCTCCCCAGCCGTGTGGAACTGTGAGTCTATTAAACTTCTTTCCTTTATAAATTACCCAGTCTCAGGTATGTCTTTATTAGCAGCATGAGAACAGACTAATACAGTAGACTCTCATTACATGTCTTGTAGACAGGTCTGCTGGTTATTATTTTCAGCTTTTCTGTGTCTGAAAAGACCTTTATTTTACTTTCATTTTCAAAGGATATTTTCACTGGGTATAGAAGTCTAGGTTGAGAGCTTTCTACTTTCATTTCTTAAATGATGTTGCTCCACTATTTTCTCACTTGTATTGTTATTGAAAAGAAATCACTTGTCATTCCTACCTTTGTTAGTCTGCATGTAATTTTTTTTCTTTCTCTTTCTTTTCCTTCCTTCCTTTTCTTCTTTCCTTCCTTTCCTTCCTTCTTTCCTTTCTTTCTCTCTCTCTCTTTCTTTTCTTTCCAGCATCTCACCTAGTCTGGAGTGCAGTGGCATGATCACAGCTCACTGCAGCCTCAACTTCTCAGGCTCAGGTGATTCCTCCACCTCAGCCTCCCTAGAAGTTGGGACTTCCCATGAGCATGACTACGACCAGCTAAAATTTTTTTTCTTTATTTGGTAGATACAGGGTTTTGCCATGTTGCCCAGGCTGGTATTGAACTCTTGGGCTCAAGTGATCCACCTGCCCTAAACTCCCAAAATGTTGGGATGACAGGCATGAGCCACCATGCCCAGCCTCATAATGTAAGTTTTCCTCTGGATTCTTTTAAGATTGTTTTCTTTATCATTGGTTTTGAGCAATTTGATTATGATATGTAGTTTTCTTAATGTTTCTTGTGCTTGGAGTTCTTTAGTTTCTTGGATATTTGGGTTTATAGTTTTCATCAAATCTGGAAACTTTTTGCTATTTTTTTCTTCAAATATAGTTTTTTCCACCCCTTTAACCACTTCTTTTGAGATTCCAATTACATACTTCTCAGACTGATTAAAGGTGCTCCCCAAAACCCTGATGCTTATTTATTTATTTAGACTATTTTTCTCTGTTTTTCATTGTAAATGGTTTTAATTGCTATACCTTCAAGTTTCCTAGTTTTTTTTTTTCCTGTGACATCTAATCTGCCATTAATTCTACCCAGTGTATTTTACATCTCATTGTAGACTTCATCTCTAGAAGTTCAACTTGGGCTTTTAAAAAATATCCTCCATGTCTTCACTTAACATGTTCAATTCTTTCCTCTATGTTTTTGAACTTTTTTTTTTTTTTTTCGACATGAAGTCTTGCTCTGTTGCCCAAGCTGAAGTGCAGTGGCATGGTCTTGGCTTACTGCAACCTCTGCCTCCCAGATTCAAGCAATTCTCCTGCCTCAGCCTCCCGAGTATAGCTGGGACAACAGGCACGTGCCACCATGCCTGGCTAATTTTTTGTATTTTTAGTAGAGATAGGGTTTTACCATGTTAGCCAGTATGGTCTCGATCTCCTGATCTCGTGATCTGCCTGCCTTGGCCTCCCAAAGTGCTGGGATTACAGGCATGAGCCACTGGACCCAGCCTGTACATAATTGTTTAATGTCCTTGTCTGCTAATTCTAAAACTTGTGTCAATTCTATTGATTTTTTTTTAAGAGACAGGGTCTCATTCTGTCAGTCGGGCTGGAATACGGTGGTGCAATTATGGTCCACTGTAGCCTTGAACTCCTGGGTTCAAGTGATTCTCTCTCCCATGTAGTTGAGACTACAGGCACATACCACTATGCCCAGCTAATTTTTTTTTTTTTTTTTTTGTAGAGACTTGGTCTCACCCTGTTGCACAGGAAGGTCTCAAACTCCTAGGTTCAAGTGATCCTTCCACCTTGGCCTCCCAAAGTGCTGGGATTACAGGCATGAGCCGCCACACCTGTCCATGTGTTAGTTCTAAGTCAGTTTGATTTGATTTTCCCCCTCCCATTTTGGGTGATACTTTTTCCTTCTTTATATGACTAGTAATTTTTAACTTGATGCAGCCTTTGCAAATTTTACCTTATTGGGTTTTGAATGTTTCTGTGTTTCTGTAAACATTCTTCAGCTATTTTCTAGGATACAGTTAAATTACTTAAAACCAGTTTGATCCTTTCAGGTCTTCTTTTTAAGATTTGTTAGGCAGGACTAGAGAAGCATTTAATCAGGGACCCATTGCCCCCCCCCTACTGAGGTAAGGCCTTTCTGAGTACTCTACCTAATACACTATGAATTATGAGGTTTTGCCAGTCTTCCTGGAAGGAATAGACCTTATTTCCAGCCCTGTTGTGCCTAAGTGACAGTCTCCTGAGATCCATGTGTCCCTTGGCGATATCCTACTGGGAATTACCCAATATCACAAGCCTGGAGAGGGTGACTCAGTATGGGGAAGTGTAGGTCAGTCTGGAGGTGAGGAAAACTGCAAAGAATCTGGTTCTTCTCTTTCTCCACCATCACCAGGCTGAACTCCCTGACTAGGGGAGATAAAAGGGAAGACTCTTAAGAATACCACCCAGTTCTGTCTGTTGGCTGCAAGCTCCTTCGGCTCAAAGTATTTCCTCACCTTGCAGAATATCTGAGTCTATAATTTTTGTTCATTTGTATATTGACTAAGCATCGTGGGCATTTTTGTTAATTTAAACACATTTTGTAGTCTTTAGGAAGTTTGAAAAGTATATAGCATTGGAGATACGCCTAATTCAATTTTCTTCTCTTTTTCTCTTCTCTCTTCCTAGTCCTCTTAGCTCTTCTTCTAAATCTTTAGCATATTAGTGCCCACTCAGGTGGCATAATGGGATATCTACACTACTGCTTTGAAGCTGGGTTTCCCTCTCATTTCTAACTGGCAGCTGCTTGTATATATTTTTTTTAAAGAGCCAAGGATAATCCATAACCTCTCTTGGTTCAATATTTGTGCCTTCCTGCTTTCACCATCTGATAATTTTTCCCACTGCTATGTATGACCATTTTTCTCTTGTTCAGTTCTCGACTGTTCCGTTTCATTTATAGTATCTTCACATACTAGATCTTTCAGCAAATATCTCAAGTGTATATGTGACCTAAGTAGAATGTAACTGGGTTGCTTTTATCCCCTTCAGAGGGGATAATGGACACTTAGCAATAGCCAGCAGAAAGACTTGTGTTATTAGTAAGCTTTGACAGACCTAGAAGAAACAAATGGCAACAGAACACTGCTAGGTCTTTGGGACCACAGTTCTCCTTGCCTGGTTCCCCGCCCGGTGACAGATGTGTACTCGGATGCCAGTTAGTGCAGTGTTCCAGATCATGAGCAAAGAAACATAAAGGCAAAAGACTTAGAAGGAGACAGACAAAAACAGACATCACAAACTATAAAAACTATCAGGACCAGCATTGATATTTACCACAAATTTCTTCTCAGTATCCTACACAGACATCACTGACTGCTCAAAATTTCAACATAGGCTGTTGCACACAGGGAAGGAGCTCATAAATTGTCTTGAATTATTAGCAATATTTCTTTTGGCCTTGTTGTTCCCCAAATGACATAAATCCTTCTTAGCATTCCTGCAGCTACTTAGTTAAGGCAAACACTAAGATTTTTTTGAGAGAAATTGTTTCTCATAATTGCAATGAAGTGTTTTTAGGTCTTAGGAGGAAAACACCTACCCTTTTTCTTAATGACCTCGATTTTTAAATTGGTAAAGTACCCGAGCATGTCTGAGACACAGGCCCTTATGGTTCATTACAGTATAGGGAATGCCCAAGCATGAAGGCAGAGAGAAGTGGTGGGGAGGGAACATTTGCAAGAGAAGATAATGGGGGAAGACCTCTCTGGGGGTCAGGGGAAAAGAATGGTTAAGAGCATGGACATCCTGGGTTTGAATACCAGTTCTGCACTTACCAACTGAGTTATCTAAGGCAAACTAAGTATCCTCTCTGAACCTTGGTTTCCTTTTGTATAATATGGGGATAATATTTTCTACTCCAGAGACTTGGTATCTGAGTTAAATGAAATGATTAATATTTGTAAAGTGCTGTGACATAGAAGAAGGTTTGTGTAAAATAAGTAAACCATTAGAATGCTAAATGACTCATAATAGATACAAACCCTTTTCAATTTAAGCAGAACTGGATTTTGTTAAGAGGATATTGGCTCCCTCATGACATGTGTAGGAGGAATAGATGGGCAGACCACAGAGCTGGTCCCATGAAGACACCACAGGCACAAAGGGCACAGATACCATAGATGCTGCATTCTGCTGATGCCATGATGTGGGACTCAGGATGTTGCCAATAGAAACTGGAGGTAGCTGCCTCCATTCTCCCCAGCAGAGATCCAGTAGCCTCCCTGCTTTCTTGGGTCACCAGCCTCTAATTTCGTGGGTGGAGGCTCATGTCCGGGGTGGGGTAGGTTAGGGCTTACTCATAGCTACAAGGGAGCTTCTATAGTGGCAGGTAAGCTCTGCCTCACAAGTTTAGGGATTTCCCACTTTGAGAAATGAGACTTAAACACTGGGAAGCCAAAAAGAATGCTAAATGGGCAGAAGCCACCAAGGAAGAAGAATTAAAGAATATTAAATGAATGAACCAGCAAACCCACATATAAAGTATAGGCTATTTATAAATACTTATGGATCAAATCTGGGTGAGAAGTTGTTATAAGGGATTAAAACATGGATTGAAGAGGAAATAATCTAGAATTCCTTAAGGAGTGCAGAAATAGTGCGGCAGAAATATTGTGTTTTCAAATGTAGGAACAGGAAATTGTAATACTATTCCTCACCCATCATAAGGGTAATGGCCAATATTCCTTTAAAAAAAATACAGGTTAACTAGAGAAAATTATAACACATTTATTTAACCAAAGTTTTACATGACATGGGAGCCTTCAGAAATGAAGAGCCAAAGACTAGGAAGAACTCTCTGTTTTTATGCTTGGGATTGATGAAGAATGGACAGCCGTATAAAAATGTGATTGGACAGAAAGGGTATAATCCGAGAGCAACAGACTGAGGGGGAAAGCAAGCAAGACCTGTCTGTTCAGCATCTTCTCGGCCTCTCTGTGTAGTCTTTCTTCCTCCTGGGAAGGGGTCCCTCTGGAGTGAGGGTCTTCAAGGAAGAAGGGAGAGAATGGCCTTTCTAGATTTTATGGGTTGCTTTGGGAAATAGGAGTTCTAGTTTCTATGACCCACCTTGGGGAAGGGGAAGTGTGGCTTCTGTGACTCACTTTGGGGAAGAAAGAGAAGCAGGAGACAGGAAGATGGGAGAAGATGGGAAAGACCTTGGTTCTGAGGCCTTTCCAATTTTCTTCAGTTCAAAGTACTCAGCACGCCAAAGCGCCATGCTTTGGGGTATCGTATTCTGAGCCCAACACAAACATAAGTTTGCCATTGTCAATTTTTCTCTACTTTCTCAGGGTCTTCATTCCTACGTTTCTACAGCCCGGGCGCTTCATCCACTGTAACTCTTCTCCCTTACTCCCACCCCAAGCATTATTCTACACCCCGTTTTTGCTCTCAATCAACTATTGATTCATTTTCCTGCAAAGGTGTTCACCAGGTGGCGGCTGATAAACCATCAATGTGTGGAATCTCCTGGGGGACATTTACATTTCAAGAGAAAAAGCCTTTAAGCTCTGAAGGAATGACAGAAGGTGAGAATAGCCTTTTGTGGTACAGAGTTCTCCCTGGCTCTCTGGAAAATGGCTCTAGCTAAGAAATCTGCCTACATTGCCAATTCAGGTCTCTAAAGTCTCCTTCCTACTGGCTGGCTTGTTGCAAATGAGGCATACCCATCTGTACACAGAAGACTTCTGAGGGTCATGCACTGAGCACATGCCCCTCTCAGGGTGCATGCACCAACCCCTACCTTTCTTTTCAGCCCCTGCTTACACCATTGCCTTTTGCCCTATGAAGACACAGTCCTCCTTAAAGCCCAGTTCACCCTGTTCTTTCCTTTCTCAAAGGTTAAAAATAGCACTCTCTTCAATGACCTCAATAATTTAGAACCCATGAATAAGTCATTTGCCCAGGAGACTACATTGGGGCTTCTATTTTTACCTATAATCTCTCACCAAGCAAAATGACCTCTCTCATGAAGCCAACAATGACACCCATTGCTCTTCTGGCTTCCCACAGAAAGGCACAGGCAGAGCTTGCAAAGTAGTCTTTCCTCAAGGTCAAGATGGACTAATAAGTGTCAGTGACTTCAGAATGTGAGTAACTAAACATGAACTTAGCCATGAATGCCTTGCTCAGAACTCCTGAAACTGCCCAGAGCATATTCCAAGAGGAACACATTCTATACAATGGGGCAGGCAAGTTCTGCCTATACGGGCCCTCCTCTCCAGCCCTCCATCTTTGAACCTCAATAGAAGAGCAATATGAAAGCTGCTCAGGCCCTTAAACCCATGTGATTGCTCCTGCATTTCAACAGCACCTCCCTTCAACTTACATTCCCTTGCCCCGTCAACTCTTTACTCCGAGCCAATCCCGTGGTCACTGAGAAACACTCCACCTCAGGTATTTGGGCCACTAGTCTACAGAAATAAGTTTGACTTTCTTCCCTCCATATTTCCATACCCAAGGGTTGTCCTAGTTCTCCTTTTCTCCACTATCCATAGGACTCCCAGCCTAAGAGTTCTGTCGGCACCTCTAGCTTCAGCCTCCAAGCGACCCATTCTCACTTTTCATTAGCCCCATGCCCAAAGCCTTCCACGCTGTTTGTGCAGCACTGAGCTACCTCAGTGGGAAGCTACATGAAGCCTTGTCATATGACCTCATGCCCCATGAGTCACAAAATCATTTATTCATTCTCACTATCTCCCTCTGGAAAAATACCCATTTCTCTTCCTAAACCTTACTCCCTGCCCCTGCCAAAAGGAAGATATATATATTTCAGAAAGTGAGAAACTTCTTTTACAGCCTGTTGTTTTCTTTTATAAAATAAATAATTATTTGTCTCACATTTCATGAAAAGTTACCATGTGGCAGGTACAGTGCTTAATGCTTTATTGAAGCATCTCGCTTATTTTTCTCTAAAAATCCTCTAAGGTAATGTTATTTCCCTCATTCTATACAGGAGAAAACTGGGGCACAGCAGCTTGTTCACAGGGGCAGAGGCAGGATTTGAAACTAGGAAGTCTTTCTCCAGAAACTATTAATTACTAAGCTCTACAGGACATAAGATCATACCCTCTTGTTGCCCATAGTCCACAAAGAACCCTGTAAGTAAGTTCCCACTTTTTCCTTCAAGAAGACACAATGACTTCCATGTAGTCACGTCTTTGGTGGGCATTCCTTACTTCCTATCTGTCCTCTCTTTCTGCCAATTTAGGCAATATCATCATGGACGTAGAAACGGGCAAAGATTTCATGACAAAGACACCAAGAGCAATCGCAACAAAAGCAAAAATCGACGTGGGATCTAATTAAACTAAAGAGCTTCCGCACAGCAAAAGAAACTATCAACTGAGTAAACAGACAACCTACAAAATAGGAGAAAATATTTGCAACCTATGCATTTGACAAAGTCTAATATCCAGCATCTGCAAGGAACTTAAACAACCTCATTAAAATGTGGGCAAAGGACACAAAAAGACACTTTTCAAAAGAAGACATACTTGCGGCCAACAAGCATATAAAAAAGCCAAATATCATTAGTCATTAGAGAAATACGAATCAAAACCACGATGAGATAACATCTCACACCAGTCAGAATGGCTATTACATAAAAAGTCAGAAAATAGCAGATGCTGGCAAAGTTGTGGAGAAAAGGGAACACTTATACACTGTTGGTGGGAGTGTAATTAGTTCAACCATTGTGGAAAGCAGCGTGGCGATTCCTCAAAGAGCTAAAAACAGAAGTACCATTAGACCCAGCAATCCCATTACTGGGTATATACCCAGATGAATGTAAATCATTCTACCATAAATACTCATGCACACGAATATTCACCACAGCACTAGTTACAATAGCAAAGATGTGGAATCAACCTAAATGTCCATCAATGACAGATTGGATAAAGAAAATGTGGTACATATATGCCATGGAATACTATGCAGCTGTAAAAAAAGAATGAGAGCATGTCTTTTGTGGGAACATAGATGGGGCTGGAGGCTATTATCCTTAGCAAACTGATGCAAGAAGAGGAAACCAAATACCACATGTGCTCACTTATAAATGGGAGCTAAATGATACCTTGTGAATACAAAGAAGGAAACAACATCACTCAGGTATTAGGTCCATTAGTTATCTACTCATAGGAGGAGGGAGAAGAGCAGAAAAAACTATTGGGTACTGGACTTAATACTGGGTGACAAAATAATACATACAACAAACCCCCATGACACGTTATCCTATGCAACAAATCTTCACATGTACTCCCAAACCTGAAAGTTAAAAAAGGTAAAAAAGCACATACACAAAAAAAAGAATTAGCAAGAGTGAATGCTCTTAACTGAGAGCTCCCTGGTCTAAAATTCTTAATTGCTGTGGGCCTCACTGAACCAGGGTACCCTCCATTGCCAATTCTAATCATTTGAAACAATTGTTATAAGTGTTCATACTTGGTGAATTATCATAATCAACACCACCCTTCAAATTGCTTTTCTTATTTCTTTGAAAAGTGGAACTGAAGTTTTTCCACAGTGAGTAGTTCAGGGAAGTCTATTTAGCCTCTACTTTTGATGCATGGATATATTTTCAGTAGATATGATCGAAAAGAGAATCCCAGCTGGAGTTTCTCAGAGAAGTGTAGCTCATTAATTCATTCACAGATATTTATAAAGTGCCTGCTATGAGCTAGGTGCTGGATTGAATAACCATAAAAATCCCTTCTGATCTTGAGAATCTATAATTCCAGGAGAAAGGTGAAGTGAGCCTAGAAGAATTCACTGGAGCTTGTAGAGTGGAGACAAGAAGGGATACCTTTCTACATCATGTTAGTGAAGGATAACAGTAGGACAGCATTGACCTACCTTGGTGGGGGTGAATAGATCTCTCTAGTACAACAAAAGAAACTCTCCAGAAAATTCTGGGGAAATGTGGTTGGATGGGTAGTCTGGACCAGGTTATTGGATGCCCTTAAAAATCAGACAGGAATCCTGTCATGCGCGTCTGTGTGAAGAGACCACCAAACAGGCTTTGTGTGAGAAACATGGCTGTTTATTTCACCTGGGTGCAGGCAGGCTGAGTCCGAAAAGAGAGTCAGCGAAAGGAGATAAGGGTGGGGCTGTTTTATAGGATTTGGGTAGGTAAAGGAAAATTACAGTCAAAGGGGGTTGTTCTCTGGCGGGCAGGAGTGGGAGTTACAAGATGCTCAGTGGGGCAGCTTTTTGAGCCAGGATGAGCCAGGAAGAGGAATTTCACAAGATAATATCATTGCTTAAGGCAAGGACAGGCTATTTTCACTTCTTTTGTGGTGGAATGTCATCAGTTAAGGTGAGGCAGGGCATTTGCACTTCTTTTGTGATTCTTCAGTTACTTCAGGCCATCTGGGCATATACCTGCAAGTCACAGGGGATGCGATGGCTTGGCTTGGGCTCAGAGGCCTGACATTCCTGCCTTCTTATATTAATAAGAAAAATAAAATAGTGTTGAGTGTTGGGTCGGCGAAAATTTTTGGGGGGTGGTACGGAGAGAGAATGGGCAATGTTTCTCAGGGCTGCTTCAAGCGGGATTAGGGGTGGCGTGGGAACATAGAGTGGAAGAGGTTAAGCTGAAGGAAGATTTTGTGGTAAGGGGTGATATTGTGGGGTCGTTAGAAGAAACATTTGTCGTATTGAATGATTGGTGATGGCCTGGATACGGTTTTGGATGAATTGAGAAACTAAACGGAAGATACAAGGTCCAAATAAAACAAGGAGAAAAATGGGTATTAAAGGACTAAGAATTGGGAGGGCCCAGGACATCCAATTAGAGAGTGCCCAAGGGGGTTCAGCATAATTACTTGCTTGGTTGGCAAGTTTTTGGGCTCTATCCTTGTGTTTTTTTATGTTGTCATATACCAGGCCAGATTGATTTAGGTAAAAACACCACTCTTCATTTAAGAATATACAGAGTCCTCCTTTTTCAGCAGTGAGTATAAAAGGAAAGAATAGAGCTTCGTCAGGCTGGAAGTGTTGCAGGGTGCCCTGCCAGCAAAGATCATCTATCCACTCTAAGGAGTTAAGAGTGGCGGTTTGGGGATAGCACCAAGAGATATCAGCTGTGACAGCTTGAAGAAACAGTGTAAACCGGCAGTGTAAGCAAGAGTAGGGCATTTATAGGTAGTTGAGAATGGAGAACAGGAGTATGACTAGACAGAAGACAGTACGGATGACTAGTTTTTGGGGCTCGGTCCAATGGTGGGAGTGACTTCGTAAAGCCCTATTGTAAAAAGTAGGGTAAGGACGAACAGACCTAATAGAATGAAGCAATGTATTAGGCACATAAGGGTTATTACTGTTCTTCAGAAATACGAGTAAGTTTAAGGGAAGTAGGGGAGAGTACTTGCGACTTCCAGGGGGAAGAGGAGAGATTAGACTGGCTGTCCGATGGACACAGCTTTATTCTGGAACAGTGAACCCAGTGGGGAGGGTCCTGCAGGCGGACGGCAGTCGGGGTACTGTAGATGACTAAGTAAGATCCAGTCCATCGAGGTTGTAGAGTTTGAGGGGTCAGATTCTTAACAAGAATTGATCGTCCAGCTAGGGTGTCTTCATATGGCTGGGAATCTGGAGTAGGCAAGAGAAGATTAGCAGCCTGGCGAATTTCTTGTCTAGCCTGCTGGAGGACTGGAAGATAGTCTCCTAGAGGGCTGGTGTCTGGGATGAAGTTGGGGCTGAGTAAGAAAGTGCGTCCATATAAAAGTTCAAATGGACTGTACCCTGTAGCATTCTGAGGACAGGCCTGAATTCTGAGAAAGGAAAGTGGTAAAAGTATCGTCTAGTCCTCTTTAAGTTGGTGACTGAGCTTGGTGAGGTGTGTTTTTAAAAGGCCATTAGTCCATTCTACCTTTCCTGAAAATTGAGGACAGTAAAGGATATAAAGGTTTCACTGAATACCAAGAGCCTGAGAAACTGCTTGGGTGATTTGACTATTAAAGGCTGGTCTGTTATCAGACTGTATAGAGGTAGGAAGGCCAAACCAAGGAATTATGGCCGAAATGACCGTGGTGGCCTTCTCAGACCCTGTGGGAAAGGCCTCTACTTATCCAGTGAAAGTGTCTACCTAGACTAAGAGGTATTTTAGTTTTCTGACTCGGGGCATTTGAGCAAAGTCAATTTGCCAGTCCTGGGCAGGGGCAAATCCTCCAGCTTGATGTGTAGGAAAGGGAGGGGTCCTGAACAATCCCTGAGGGGCAGAATAGCAGATGGAACACTGAGAAGTGATCTCCTTGAGGATAGATTTCCATGATGGAAAGGAAATGAGAGGTTCTAAGAGGTGGACTAACAGCTTGTAACCTACATGGAAGGGGTTATGAAATGATGACAGAATAGAATGGGCCTGTGAGGCTGGAAGGACATATTTTCCTTGGTCTCAGAACCATTTGCCTTGTGTGTGAAGAGATTGATAGGTGGAAGTTTCAGCAGGGGAATAGGTGGGAGTGGCTGATGTGAAGGATGAAAACTGCCTTGAGGGATAGAAGTTGGAACGCTAGCTGCTTTTTTAGCTAACTTATCAGCATAAGCATTGTCCTGAGCAATAGTTGGGGGAAGAAAATAGATCTTGGAAGTTATGAGAACTGTAGAGAGTTGAGCATAGTTTGTGATTTTTAGGGCCTCTAACAGTATTAAAGCAGTGGCAGCTGCTGCACACAGACATGAGGGCTAGGCTAAAACAGTAAGGTCAAGTTGTTTGGACAGAAAGGCTGCAGGACGCAGTCCCGGCTCTTGTGTAAGAATTCTGACTGCACTAACCATGCCTAGGAAGGAAAGGAGTTGTTTTGTAGAAAGGATTGGGGTTTGGGAGATTAGTCGGACAGGATCAGCAGGGAGAGCACGTGTGTATTTATGAGAATTATGCCAAGATAGATAACAGATGAGGAAGAAATTTGGGCTTAACTGAAGTAATGGGGGCTGTCTGTGAAGCCTTGCAGCAGTGTAGCCTAGGTAATTTGCTGAGCCTGATGGGTGTCAGGGTTAGTCCAAGTGAAAGCGATGAGAGGCTGGGATGAAGGGTGTAAAGGAATAGTAAAGCAAGTATGTTTGAGATCCAGAGGCAAGACAATTTGGTTGATAAGGCGCAGAGATCTTGAATTAACCTGTAAGGCTTGTCTCGTTTTAGATAAAATGGGGGAATTGTAAGGGGAGTTTACAGGCTTTAAAAGGCCATGCTGTAGCAGGCGAGTGATAACAGGCTTTAATCCTTTTAAAGTGTGCTGTGGGATGGGATATTGGCATTGAGTGGGGTAAGGCTGATTAGGTTTTAATGAGATGGTAAGGGGTGCATGATCAGTCGCCAAGGAGAGGTATCCTATGCTTGTGGGTTAAGGTGGGGGGATACGAGGGGAGGATGTGAAGGAGGCTTTGAACTGGGGGAAAAGGCAGCAATGAGGTGTGACTGTAGCCTAGGAATAGTCGGGGAAGCAGATAATTTAGTTAAAATGTCTTGACCTAATAAGGGAGCTGGGCAGGTGGGGATAACTAAAAAGGAGTGCATTAAAGAATGTTGTCCAAATTGGCACCAGAGTTGGGGAGTTTTAAGAGGTTTAGAAGCCTGGCCGTCAATACCCACAACAGTTACGGAGGCAAGGGAAACAGGCCCTTGAAGGTAGCCTCTGTATTGATTAAGAAGGGGACGGACTTACCCTCCACTGTAAGAGTTACCCAAAGTGTCTGTGATGGTCCAGGAGGCTTCCGAGGCATTGTGGCAGCGTTGATCTTCAGCCGCTAAGCCGAGAAGATCTGGGAAGGAGTCAGTCAGAGAGCCCTGGGCCAGAGCTCCAGGGGCTCTGGGAGTGGCTGCTGGGCGAGTTGGACAGTTCGATTTCCAGTGGGGTCCCGCACAGGTGGGACACGGCTTAGGAGGAATTCTGGGCTGCAGGCATCCTTTGGCCCCGTGGCCAGTTTTCCGGCACTTGTAGCAAGCACCTGGGGGAGGAGGTGCTGGAGGAACCCGTGGCAGCTGTGGTTCAGGTGTTTGGAGTTGTGTACTGGAGATGTGGCTGGGGTTTGTCTCACAGTGGAGGCAAGGAATTGCAACTCAAATAAGCTGCTACTTGGCTGCCTCTATTATTGTACACCTTGAAGGCGAGGCTCATTAAGTCCTGTTGTGGGGTTTGAGGGCCGGAATTTAATTTTGGGGGTTTATTTAATGTCAGGAGCAGATTGGGTAATAAAATGCATATTAAGAATAAGATGGTCTTCTGACCTTTCAGAGTCTAGGGCTGAAAAGTGTCTCAGGGTTGCTGCTAAACAGGCCATGAACTGGGCTAAATTTTTATATTTGATAAAAAAGATCCCAAATGCTAACTGATTTGGGAGAGGTAGAATAAAGAAAAAGGAACATTAACCTTGACTATGCCTTTAGCTCTATCCACTTTTTTAAGAGGAAATTTCTGGGCAGGTGGGGGAGGGCTAGTCACGGAACGAAACTAAGCCAGACCAGGTGTGAGGAGGGCAGGTGGGGGAGGGCTTGTCACGGAACGAAACCGTAAGCTAGACCAGGTGTGAGGAGGGGAGGTGATAAAAGGATTATAGGGTGGTGAAGCAGAGACTGAGGAAAAATTTGGCCTAGCTCGGCCTGGCGAGGAGGGGAGAGGTCAGATGGGTCTGTAGAAAGGAAGATTATGAAAGACTCAGTGACGCTTGGGGTTGGGACTGAGGAGACAGGCGGGAAGGAAAGAAGGAAGATTTGGGACGACCTGCATTGGGAACAGAGACTAGGGAGGGACCGATGTGTAGAAGAATGCCTGGATGTCAGGCACCTCAGACTGTTTGCCCATTTTACAACAATTATTTAGATCTTGTAGGATGGAAAAATCTAAAGTGCCGTTTTCTAGCTATTTAGAGCCATTGTCAAGTTTGTATTGGGGCCAAGCGGTGTTGCAGAAGAAGATAAGGCATTTAGGTTTTAGGTGTGAGCTGAAGAGGTTTTAAGTTCTTGAGAACACAGGCTAAGGGAGAAGGAGGAGGAATGGAGGGTGGAAGGTTGCCCATAGTGAAGGAGGCAAGTCCAGAGAAAAGAGAGAGTAGAGATACGGAGAGGAGTTCGGGGGTTCTTGCCCTCCAGAAAAGTGGGAAAGGGATTGGGGCGCAAAAATAAGAGGTCGGGGTACTTGCCCCTCCCCCAGAAAAGCAGAGAAGGGGTAGAAGCGGAGAGAAGGGATTGGGGTGCTTGCCCCTCCCCCAGAAAAGCAGAGAAGGGATAGAGACAGGGAGGGTAGGGGTTGGGGTGCTTGCCCCTCCCCCAGAAAAGTGGGACTTGCCGCTTAGGGTGAAGGACCAAGGCAGGCGTCCCCGCAGCATGGTCAGACACCCCTGAAACGTGGGTGAGGAATCAGAGAGGCGTCCCTGCAATGATTAAACACCAAGAGGGGTAGAAACGGAGAGAAGGGGGGGTTGGGGTGCTTGCCCCTCCCCCAGAAAAGCAGAGAAGGGATAGAGACAGGGAGGGTAGGGGTTGGGGTGCTTGCCCCTCCCCCAGAAAAGTGGGACTTGCCGCTTAGGGTGAAGGACCAAGGCAGGCGTCCCCGCAGCATGGTCAGACACCCCTGAAACGTGGGTGAGGAATCAGAGGCGTCCCTGCAATGATTAAACACCAAGGGAAGGCTGCCTTCCCCAGTCCGTGACCGGCGCTCGTGTTTTGGGTTCCACGGATAAAACGTGTCTCCTTTGTCTCTACCAGAAAATGAAAGGAATTGAAATTAAGAGAAGGGAGAGATTGAAGGGGTGGTGCCAAGATTGAAAGGAGAAAGAAGTTGAGGGATGGTGAGAGAGGTTGGAGATGAGAGTAAAAAAGGGGCCACTTACTTGATTTAAAATTGGTGAGATGTTTCTTGGGCTGGTTGGTCTGAGGACTAGAGGTCGTAAGTGGATCTTTCTCACGGAACAAAGAGCAGGAGGACAGGGGATTGATCTCCCAAGGGAGGTCCCCTGATCGGAGTCACGGCACCAAAATGTCATGCGCGTCCGTGTAAAGAGACCACCAAACAGGCTTTGTGTGAGCAACATGGCTGTTTATTTCACCTGGATGCAGGCAGGCTGAGTCCCAAAAGAGAGTCAGCAAAGGGAGATAAGAGTGGGGCCGTTTTATAGGATTTGGGTAGGTAAAGGAAAATTACAATCAAAGGGGGGTTGTTCTCTGGCGGGCAGGAGTGGGGGTTACAAGGTGCTCAGTGGGGGAGTTTTTGAGCCAGGATGAGCCAGGAAGAGGAATTTCACAAGATAATATCATAGCTTAAGGCAAGGACAGGCTATTTTCACTTCTTTTGTGGTGGAATGTCATCAGTTAAGGTGAGGCAGGGCATTTGCACTTCTTTTGTGATTCTTCAGTTACTTCAGGCCATCTGGGCGTATACGTGCAAGTCACAGGGGATGCGATGGCTTGGCTTGCGCTCAGAGGCCTGACAAATCCCACCTTGGTGCTAGAGACAGGAGAGTCATTGTCACAATCCTGAGCTGGGGAATATTGAGAAGAACATAGTTTTTAGGGTGAGAAATCAGTGGCCACTTGCGGTGAAAGCGAATCTTTCTTGTCATTATACAGCTAATTGAATGAAAATGAACATTCTCAATTAGAGAAGAAAAGTAACCTCCCGGTGGCCTAGATGCACAGCACAGAAACGGGAAGCATTTATTTTTCTCCCCTTTCACAGCTCTTATTTTCTGTGTAACCCTCCTGTCTCAGATCTGTGATGATGTGGTTTGCTAGATGTTTCCAGAGCTGCTAATAAGATGCAGCTATAATCTATTCACTTGATAGCCTTCACTGGAAACCAGACTTATCTCCTAAACCCCTGCATTTCCTGGGTGCCTGCGGGGGCTGTACAGTGTGGTCTGAGAATGCCACAGGGACAGAGCAGTCCCCACACAGTCAAGTCATCAGTCCCATTTTAGGCCTTCAAGGAATGGAGAGGACCTAAGCCTCTCAGTGACACATAGTCAGAATAAGCAAGAAAAAGCCATGCAGAAAAGTAGACAAGAATGCCTGAAGAGAGAACTAGTTTGAAAACAAAGAGAAAAACCAAGGAGAGATTTAATTACATAAAGAGCACCTGGCCAAAAGCGTAACCAAGCGTTTCTGTTCAACATCAGCAAAGGACGTAACAAGAACTAAGCAGACTTAGAGGGCAGCAGGACCAGAATATTATCTTCACAGATGAGCTTGCATCTTAGTGATGGAGCTTAGGATCCATCACCCCAACATATAACTAGCAGTCAAGAATATGCCACCCCAAAACATTCCTCTGGCGTAAGGATTATTTTGAGCTGATTATTTTGAGAAACTGCCGACACAGGGGAAGCTCTGAAAACAGAGTAGAAGTTACCCTTCTGTATGATAAATTTACACCTGTAAAGGAAATCTCCACTTCGCAGATGTCTTCTCTCACCAGGAAGACAGGGACAACTAAACCACTAGACTCTTATCAATGGAGTAGGTACCACTTACATCTGCATAACAACCCCTACCCATTTACCGTCCTTTTCCTGGCCTTCCCCGATAACCTGCCTTTCCTCACTTCCTTTATTTCAGCAAAGGATAGTACTTCTTTATTAAATAGTCTGAAATCAAAGCCGCTCCTTTGAGGTTTACTCTTGGAGATTTCCCTATCTCCTATGATACTGGAGATATACATGTTCTTGAACTTCTGATCATGTGTTTCGTTACTGCGAGTCCATGAAGAACTGTGAAAAGTAAAGAGAATATTATATTCCTCCCTTCTATTAGCAAGGACTGTTAACAGATAGGTGATCTAAAGAGGCTGTGAGTGTGAAATTAACTTCTTTAGGTCATTAAAAGTAGCTCCAATTTGTATTTGCCTAGAAGTGGACTAAGAAATGACTTATTGGAAGACAAGAGGGTACACTAGTCATCCTTTCCAGGTCTTTCCTAATAAAGTGTTAAAAAAAAAAAAAAAAAAAAAAAACTTCAGCTGAATTAAATGTAAAGGAGTATAATTGAGCAATGAACGATTTGTGAACTGGGCAGGCTCCTGAGCCAGAGTAAGCTGAGAGACTCCAGCGAGGCACATGGTGGAAAAGATTTATGGACAGAAAAAGGAAAGTGACGTACAGAAATGGAAGTGAGGTAGTACAGAGACAGCTGGATTGATTACACGTTGACGTTTGCCTTATCTGAATGTGGTTCAAACAGCTGGCTACATTGATTGGCCAAAACTCAATAATTGACGTAAGTGTAGGCTACAGTCTGTTTACGTCTTCACTTCTTACAGTTCACAATATACAGAGAAACCTTTAGGCCAAAGCTAAAATATGTAAGGAGGCAGCTTTAGGCTAAACTTGATTTAACACAAGTGATTATGTCTTTTTCTTGTTTGAATTGAATTCATTTATGAAGTCCAAATTTATTGAGAACGGTTAAGGTGTGCGATGGTTTTTGTGTGAGCTCTTGTCTTTGTATCTCCACTTTCTCACTCCCTATGCTTGAGATTTTTCCAGTTGCCCACCTGTCTGCCTCTAAAAACCCACACTTGACTACTCCAGGTCTCAAGAAATCTGCCCTTTCATAATCTGCCCACAGTCTTTGCTATACATTTATGCAATTAAACTTTTTTTTAATTGTTGCCAAGTGTGGGTTTTTAATCCCAATTTGTTGCCAACTCAGTAAAACAGAGGCAGTATTTTCTACTTTGTCATTTTTCCCTAAGGTTCTATGCATGATGTTGCATTCTAGTAAATTTTTACTGGTTGACAGCAAAAGAAATATCAAATACATTGTATATATGTAATTTAATATGTGTTGGGCATCTGCCATGTGTGAAGTACTTTAAAGTCTTTGTTTAGCAATGCCCTTGAACACTAGCACTTATAGGAAACAGTTTGTAGTGTAAATTAGGATTTTGTTAACCCAGTGTTTTGTCACAGGCAAGTTGATTTTTGGAGCATGATCACATACAAGTAACTGGTAAACACAATTTAGAAAATAGACTCCTGAATATTGAAAGACTGAGTTGTAGAAGAAATTTTGTTTGAAACTTGAGCAGAAGAAACCTGGATTTAAAAAGATAACACCAGAGAGTATTGTGTATGCAGCGCATGCATGACATATCTGTCCTGACACTTGCATTATGTAAATAAAGGGAAACTGGTGAACCCAAGAGAATGACAGTGTTGTTGCTTTAGGATCAACAGTCAAATAAGTACGAGGGCTGGGAGCAGTGTCTCATTCCTGTAATCCCAGCGCTTTGGGAGCCCAAAGCAGAAGGATCGCTTGAGCCCAGGAGTTCAAGACCAGCCTGGGCAACATACAGAGACCCTGTCTCTACAAAATTTTAAAAATTAGCCAGGCGCGGTGGTGCACACCTGTAGTGTCAGCTACTTGGGAGGCTCAGGTGTGAGAATCACTTGAACCCAGAAAGTCAAGGCTGCAGTGAGCTGTGATCACACCACTACACTCCAGCCTATGCAACAGTAAGACCCTATCTCAAAAGGATACAGTGGTAGGTTGCCTTGTTGTCTGAGACCTTTGGTGCCAAATTGTTAAACAGAACTAGGAACCAACAAGTAAATTCTCAGAAATGGTCTGTTTTTAGAATGAAGAATAAAAACATTTGATTGTGGTTTTGATTTTTAAAAATCTGTCTCCTTAGGTGTCATTCTTTAGAAATATGCCATAAAATTTGCCATGCTTAAAGAAAAAAAATAATGACTATTGAGAAGAGCATGGCAGTTTCTCCATTAACCTTGTCATGAAGCAGCAAAGTTAGGAGGAGACTGGGATGATAAGGTTAAGATTTCATAATCAAGGCTTATTCATTGGTTTATTAGTGAGGATTTCATAGCTTACCTTAATGGCAGTCAAATTGCCTCAGAAGGGCTAAGCTTACCGTGAAAACACTGTAGAATATTCTACTGTCACATTATAAATGGATTACAATTACATGATGAATTAGACTACAAATACCCAACATTGACAGGAAACACTTTCATCAATGATTCAGAGGCCTTGAAGAATTTCACAGTATTCTTGAGTTATGCTACTTCTGTTTGAATCTTGGAAACCTGGATATTTAAAACATTTTTTTCATTGAGGTAAGATATACTTTACCATCTTTACCATTTAACTGTACATTTCAGTGGTAATAAATACATTTATGCTCTTTTATCCTCCCCCCACTTCATCCATTCTCCCTCCTCCCCTCCCTTCTCCCCTTCCTGTCCTCTGGTAACCACCAATCTACTCTGTCTTCTTGAAATCCACTTTTTTAGTTCCCGCATTTGAGTGAGAACAATGCAATATTGGTCATTCTGTGCTTGGCTTATTTCATTTAACATAATGGCTTTCAGTTCCATCTATTGCTGCAAATGATAGAATCTCATTCTTTTTCGATGGTTGAATAGTACTCCATTGTGTGTATATGCCCCGTTTTCTGTCTGCATTCATCCATTGATGAGCACTTAGGTTGATTCCGTATTTTAGCTATTGTGAGTAGCGCTGCAATAATTATGAGAGCGCAGATATCTCTTTGATATATCAATTTCCTTTATTTTGGATATATACACAGTAGTGGAATTGCTGGATCACATAAATTTCGGTTTTCTGAGGAATTTCCATACTGCTCTCCACAGTGGCTATATTAATTTACATTTCCACTAACCGTGTATGAGGGTTCCCCTTTCTCCACATCCTCACCAGTATCTGTTATTGCCTGTCTTTTTGATATAAGCCATTTTAACTGGAGGTGAGATGATCTCTCATTGTGGTTTTGAGTTGCATTTCTCTGATGACTAGTGATAAAACCTGGACATTTGAACTTTCTGGTTATTTGGACATAATTACAGTCTTATCATAGATCACAAAATGGATGATTAAAAGAAGCAGAATGTAGATATCTGATATGCTTTTCCTATTTTCCAGGAAACAAGGATTTAGTGGTCGTTCAGGGTCTTTATGTTTACGTTGTTTTGTAATGATGTGTTGCTATGCATGTTGTTACGTATGTTGTCTAATGATACGTTGTTATGTAATGATAACGGTAATAATGAGTCTTGCCAAACTATTTTATCAGTACTTCCCAAATTCTTTCACATCCCAGCACACGTGGAAAGCAGTAACATGTAAATAGCATCCTAGAAAAATAGAGGAGGTAGCTAGGGCTCTGGCCTCTCAGTGCCCCTTCTTGCTGTCTCAGAGGTGAAAGAGACCTGTCTATATCTCTGCTCACCTAGAACCGATCAGAGTACCTTGGTAGAAAAGGTCTAGAAATGCCAGTTTGGGACCACCTCATCCTCCGTGGTCCTCTGTCATGAAAATTAGTTCTTCCGGTATCCTTGCACTCACAGAACCCTGCCCCTTGGGGGAGGGAGGGACTCCAGGAGCAGAGAGAAGATGAATAGCCTCACGGAAAGGAGGAGCTGGCATACGTTTCCACGTGGAGTGAGCAGAAGTGCCAGCTGTTGTCTTCAGGGAATTTTGCTGACAGTATGAGAATGGGGCGTGATGTCACAGGAACCTGGCTTGGCCAGCACAGCATGGTGTCCAAGGCAGCTGATCTGTTCATCCAGATTGAAATGATCTCTTCCCCTGCTGCTCCCACCCTCCCTTCTCCCTGCCAGTCTGAGTGATAATTGTAAAGCCATGAAGTTCCTTTCAAAAGTAGGCCATGGGAGCCAGGGCTGGGTGTTTCGTGGCTGGCATGTTGCAATTATCACCAAGGATGGTCTGATGGCAGCATAATACATGTGGTGTTTTGTGCTAAAAAAGTCAATGCCAGTGGCTGAAAAAGCAAATCTTCCCAGAGATGTGAGCACAGCTTCCACATGCCATAGGATTTGTGTGGGCCTCGACTTACGGTCACTTCCCTTCACCCTCAAGATTATTCCTACAAAATAGACCATTGGCCCAGTCCTTGGGAAGCCATGAATAGAGAACATTCCTCTCTGTTCAGGAACTCTTCTGCTCTTAACAGAGTGAGGCTTTTTTTAAAGTACCTGTGTCAGAGTCCAGAATTTAAATTTATCTGAACTTGAGAGGAAAGTGTTATCCTCAGGATAGAACTTTAAGGAAGTTTGAATCCTAAGTTTACCACTTAGCAGCTGTGTGACTTTGGGAACTTCAGTGGACTTCTCTGACCCTTGTTATTAAAAGAAAAGTATCATACTCACTTCAAGACTTGCTAGAATTACGTAACTAAACAACCATAAGTAAAATACTTAGCACAAAGTCTGTCCCAAGGAAAATGACATAAAAACAGCAGAAGTTGTTGCTCTTGTTATATTTATAGATATTGTTGTATATACCAGTCATGTTTTTAGGAAGGGAGCTCTATAAAAAAAATTTTACACATGCTTGCTAAATTCTTTTTAGGACTGATCAATCTCATGATTATCATACAGATAACTAGAATTATGACAGCAGTTGTAACCTCTTCAAAAATCTTACTATGTCATGTTGAAGATTGAACAAGAAATCCCAAGCAAGAAGAGGACAACTCAGAATACACACCCCTCCACCACAGAAACCTGTAGACTCAAACATTTCCTCAAGACACCAAGAAGTTTAAGTTAAGTATTCTTTTGATGGAAAAGTTTTTTTTTTTTTTTTTTTTTTTTTTTTTTTTTTTGAGACGGAGTCTCGCTCTGTCGCCCAGGCTGGAGTGCTGTGGCCGGATCTCGGCTCACTGCAAGCTCCGCCTCCCGGTTCACGCCATTCTCCTGCCTCAGCCTCCCGAGCAGCTGGGACTACAGGCGCCCACCACCTCGCCCGGCTAGTTTTTTGTATTTTTAGTAGAGACGGGGTTTCACCGTGTTAGCCAGGATGGTCTCGATCTCCTGACCTCGTGATCCACCCGACTCGGCCTCCCAAAGTGCTGGGATTACAGGCTTGAGCCACCGCGCCCGGCCGGAAAAGTTTTTTTAAAAATGAATATAATATATATTTAATGTTGACATTTTTATACCAAAGGCTATAACTTAACCTTTTATATTGTTGAAGCACCTAAAATAAGTTAACTTTTCCCATGGCATGACTATTTTTATTTGTCTAACCATGAATTAGCAACCTGAAAAGGCTTTGCCTTATTCATTATTCAACATTAAATAGCCGCTTCTCACTTTGATGTAGGTTATTAATTTATAGACTGCCTTTAGCTTAAGTCAACTGATGACAAAGCACAGTTCCAGAAGTAGATTTTGAAAATAAGCAGCTTACAGCTGGAGAATATTTGTCAGCTTTAATGTTTACTCAATAATTCAGTAAAAGGAAACAACGACAAAGGAAGTTACCGTTATGCAGAAAAATACCTTCTTTACAGTTCTACTCAATGATTAAGTTTTCATTAAGAAGTATAATTTCTGAACTTAGCTGACAATGATGAAGACTTTGGTGTGCTGGCTATTACAGAAGGCAGATCCAAAATTTGTTTAGAAATCACAGAGCAACAGTTTTCCTGTTACAAACTCAGAGAACATCCACTCAAGGTAAGAATGCATAAAACCAAGAGACCAGGTCTGCGTTATCCCTCCAAATTAGCATTTATAAAATGGGCTTCCAAAGATTTCCACTCTGTTATTATTATTCTTCCTCCTCCTTCCCCTCCTTCTTCTCCTCTTCTTTCTTTTTTATACAGAACACTAAGACCAAAAAAATTACAATGTATGTTAGCAATCATCTTGTCATAATTTTACAGATAAATGGCAGTAAAGCTTAGTGGTTATGAGTGGAGGCTCACGAGGCAGTCTTAGTCTGCCTGAGTTCAAATCCTGGCTCAGCCGCTTTCCACCTGTGCAACCTTTGGACGGGTGATTTACTTGTCTGTACTTTATTTGAGCTATAAAATCAACGTTACAGGTTCTTGAAAGTACTTACAGAATTGGGTTATTATGATAAATGAGGCTGTACATAAGTATTAGATGTGTTATTACAAATGGGAGAGCTGAGGTTGTGAGCAGTTAAGGAATTTGTGTAGGTTCCTCAGCTAGTCAGCAGTGGAGTCCAAGTCTTCTTATTCCCGTCCAAGACTCCATATTCTATAAGTGAACAGCATGGTAGGGGGCATAGATCCTTTCTGCCTAAACAGCATCCATTCCTCCTTCTGGTAATAGCAACCTAGCACTTTCTTTGGAGAGCCATCTGACCCCAATTTTTCGTGTATGTACATCAACTTTATGTGGGAGGAGTGCGAGGGTGTCACTCAACCTAAGCCTGGCCAATTGGAGGATTCCATCACCCTGGCCATAAAATTTGATTCAGGAGGGGAATGTAACTTCAGATCAGTGAGATGCCATCCAGGCTGTCTCCTGGAACAATTGGGGAAAACATACCCTTTTACCTTTGGGGATGTGACTATTAAGATGTAAGTTCAGAAACTCTGCTAGCCATCTTGCTGCTAAGAAGGGAAAGCCTAGGGAAAAAAAGGAGCCAACAGAGGGGGAAAGATAGCTCGTAACTGGAGAGAGAAATATTCCTGATGGTATATCTGGGGTGCTTGGATTGAGCCATACCTGAAGGTAGGGGAGACCTATCTTTGGACTTGTCAGTTCAGCAGATAAAGTGGCTGCTGTCACTTACATTGAAAAATACTGACTTACACAGGCATTTAAAAAATATACCACATAGTTCTCACTTCAGGAACCAGCTTGAGTATTTCCCTGTAGGAAAATACTCTGAAACCCAAATCTTGCTGTTACAACATGAGAGTAATTTTGGCAGTCCTCCTTACTTCCTGATATTTTGATATTGTCTAGGTTAGGTGAGCAATATTGGGAAGCAGTATAGGGTGGGCCTGGAGTCAGATCTGAGTTGGAATCCCAGACCTTCTCCTAGTCAGCTCCCTTCTCCTTGGCTAACCACTTAATCTCTGTAAGCCTTAGTCACCTTGTCTGAATAGACTGATTGCAAGGGCTCAATAAGATAATGTATACAAAATACTAACATTAAGAAGACAGTAATGATAATAATAAAATGACTGTTTATTGATGTTAACTGGGTGCTAGACTCTGCTGAGCACTTTAAATGAGTACCTCATTTACTACTCATAATGACCTTGTGTGGTAAGAGCGCCATTCCTCATTTTGTACTTGAGAAAACTGAGAGACAGAGAGGTAAAGCAGTTTGCACAAATCTGGACAGCTAGTGAGTGATGGAGCCAGAACTCTTATTTCAGAAGCCAAGCTCATGACTACATTGTGAAATTGCCTCTCATCTTATCCAAAAACAATTAGATGTTTAGGTTGTTGCTACTGATGACTGACTCCTGATAAAATTTCAGAAGTTGACTTTGATTCTGAAGTAGTGATTTTTTTGAGACAGAGTCTTGCTATGTTGCCCAGTATGGAGTGCGGTGGTTATTCACAGATGCAATCATAGTGCACCACAGCCTTGAAATCCTGGGCTCAAGTGATCCTCCTGCCTCAGCCTCATGAGTAGCTTGGTGAAGTAATGATTTTTTGAAGCAATTAGGCTGAAAAGCTCAAGGATGATAGTGTGGCCATAGGGTCTTCTCTAGAGGAGTTCAGAAAGTCAGGAGTAGAGTTGAGTGAGAAGAAACAAATGTTACTTTGGGAAAGTTATGGTAACCTCTCTGAGTCTTGGCTTCCTCATCTATAAAATGGTTTCACCTATGCCCCAGGTTTTTTCCATAAGAAAAGGGTTATGGAAAGCACTTAGCAGGTTGCCTGGGGATCATCATTACCATCATCATCATCACCATCATCATCACCAATATCATCACCAACAACGCCTATACAAACAGGCAGATCTTGGTCCAAAGTTTACATATACTCACTGAATTTGTTTTTCCTTAGTGATCTTTCTTGGTGAATAGATCTTGTCTTCACAGTGTAAGTGAAAAGCAAAGCAAGACAAAAACGGAAATGAAAAATCTGCAACCTAAGAGATTCTGTTTATTAGCTGTCTCCTAACAGCAAGCAAGATAGCCCAGGAAGAGCTTCCAAAAAAAAAGACTGAGGCGGGTTCTGCATGAGTGTCTTTCCCTACGCACTGCTCTACATCTCTGTGGGGGACACATCACATAGAGCCCTGAGAAATCACATAGAGCCCTGAGAAATCACATGGGGAAGACAGCAAAATTTCAGCACAAGAAAGCTACTCAGTAACTGAAGACCAACTGTCCCTCATACAGTTCTTTCTAGACAAAGAGCTCACTGAGCCTTGACCTTCCCCAAATGTGTCTAAGTGGTCATTTTTAGGCTCTTGCTTATATTTCAGTGAAATGGTCTATACTGGGGGCCAAATACAGCTCCATCTCCCCGTTTTGCTCATCCAACCTCTTCCAGGTGGCATGTTCACAAACAGACTCCTTCTCCCAGAGGAATTGCTGTCCTTGTCCCCTCTTTTCCTTACCAACTCCACTCAACAGAACAGCAAGGGACAATACCTTGGCACCCCACTTGTGATAGGTGAACATCTCCTGGTGAGTGCCAGTCAGGGACCAAAGCTCTGCCTGCAGGAAAAGTGTGAAGATGAGCACCCTTGGTCTTGTTGGGTGGAGCAGAAAAGAGGACTATAGGAACCACTTTATGTGTAGTGTGCAGCATCTAACTGGGAGATTGAGAGAAAGGGAGGAATTGATTCTAGTTGTTTTCAGATGACTTTTCTCTATTCCCTCTTTCTTTCTCCAGAGATTCACAGTTTATTTCTGGTCATCTGCTTCACCTGGGACAGGTTTATAACTCCCCTTGAAGATACACCAAGAACAGAGGGTGGACAGTCTTGAAATTGGTGTGGTGCCTGCTTCTCTTGTTCATCTATCACAGGAAGACAAATCTTGTGGTCTGTCCTGCTTGCCTTGGTGAAATACTTTCAAAATTTACAAGTACTTTATTAGTAAGAATAAATAACATTTATTCTTAGTAAGAATTATAACTTTATTAGTAAGAATAAATAACATGACCCCTTACTGGGGGTCATGTGCCTTAGAACAAAACTTAACAGTTTTCATCTGTTGTCTTTTCATCTTGGTTATATAAGAATAGGAATGAAAATTGTAAGAAGTTTTACTGGTGATCCTTTTTATTGTAAAATTATATGTGCTTGTTGTCAAAAATAAGTCAGACAATATATAAAAGCATACAGAGTAAGAGATCACACAAACAATCCCACCATTCAGTGTTGAGATTTTCAAACATATCAATATACATATAAACACATATTGCCCCCAAAATCTTATCTTTGTATCCTGCTTTTTATTCAAGGTATTTGCAACATGTAAAAATACGTTAGAACATACAGACATACTTTAACATTTTTTAAAAACTGTCTTCCATAGTATTCCATTGTATAGAGGCACTTTATTTAACCAATTCCCTATTGATGGACATTTAGATTGTCTTCAAATATTTTTAAAATGAACAATTTATCTATAAGTCTTGGACCTGATGTTTAATTATTTTCTTAGGAGGTATTCCTAGACTCTGGATCAAAGAGTTTTTGCACTTGCAAACTGCTTTGTTAACTATAACTAAATTAACTTCCAGAAACTTTTTTTTTTTCTTTTTGAGTTAGAATCTCACTCTGTCACCCAGGCTGGAGTGCAGTGGTGCAATCATGGCTCACTGCGGCCTCAACCTCCTGGGCTCAAGCAATCCTCCTGCCTCAACCTCCTGAGTAGCTGGGACTACAGGTGTGCCCACCACGCTCAGTGAATTTTTTGTAGACTCAGGTTGTACAGGCTGGTCTTGAACTCTGGGCTTCAGGCAATCCTCCCGCCTCAGCCTCCCAAAGTGTTGGGATTACAGGTGTGAGGCATGGCACCCAGCCTCAGAAAGGTTTTAAGAGAATCAAGTTACTTTTCACTTTTGCATGGAGCAAGGCATGGAGAGATTCAATGTCTCACTGAAGGTAATTCAGTTATTCACCAAGGAGCTTACAGATCCATCTGTTAAAAATCTTAATGTTTTGGAACTAGAGAGACCCACTGAAATCACTTAATCCAAATCTACCATTTATGTAGACAATTGAGGAAGGAAGGTGTATAATTCTTTTTTTGAATTTTTTTTAGATGGAGTCTCACTCTGTCACCCAGGCTGGAATGCAGTGGCATGATCTCAGCTCACTGCAACCTCTGCCCCGCAGGTTCAGGTGATTCTCCTGCCTCAGCCTCCCCAGCAGCTGGGATTACAAGCATATGCCACCATGCCTGGATAATTTTTGTATTTTTAGTAGACACAGGGTTTCACCATGTTAGCCAGGCTGGTCTCTAACTTCTGACCTCAGGTGATCCTTCCACCTCGGCCTCCTAAAGTGCTGGGATTACAGGCATGAGCCGTTGCACCCAGCCATGGAAGGAAGGTGTATAATTAATTCTTGAACCCAGGGCTATCTCTCTTCAGTCCTCCTTTGAATTGGAGGATGGTGTCTGCAACTTGACATGATGCTATCCTACCAATATAATGCTATAAGCTCTAGATTTTTCTTTCATGGATTTATCTTTTTCTGGCACCACAAATTCAACCAACCCCACCCTGTAGACCACAGACAGGGTGGAGACAGGATCTCATATCTGGTGCCTTAAAACAAATTTTTTTTTAACCTGGAAATATTTCTCTGCAAGTCCCTTCTAGACGTAAGATTCAAGAATGCTCTTTAGATAGTTTCCTTAGTGGTTAGTAGCTGGCCCTTCGTAATGACCACTAGGCGTCAGAATTTCCCATCTCTCCTCCAACTGCGCTGCTTCCTCAGTAATTAACTCATTTGCTCGGAGTCATTAGCTCCTATCTAAGGGGACTTCTTTGTCATCATGTGAGCATGGTCATTATGATGCAGAATCCTAGCAGATTTCAACAGGACTGATTAAGTTTGCCTTTCTCCTAGTTACGGCTTTTCAACAGGGCTCTTCATTGCAAATATCAAGCCTCAAACCAAGAGGAAAGTAGAAGAACAACCAATAACTGTGCCTTTCACCATTCCCAAGCGAAGCCAGAGAATGCTACTTCCTGTCACTGCACTGCACAGATATATGTACCCTCATTGCTAATGGGGTGCTGGTGTGTGCAGCTCTGAGCACTCTCCCTCATTCATCTTAAGGACAATGTAATGCCAATGCAGTTAACAACAGGCTCTGAATTCTGTATGTCAGGCAGGTTGAAATAGAACAGCATGTCATCAACCATGTATTCAGCGTCCATCACATACAGGGCACTACACTTGAAATCCAGAAAAGGATATTTTCATTCATTTGGTCAGTCAACTATTCAAAAAGTATTTTTTTAACATCTGCCAAGCACTAGGGATCCTGTGATGAAGAAAATGACATGTGGCAAATATACCAGCAGCACAGCTTGAGTAATGCAAGACCCTTTCTTTTTTTTTTTTTTTTTTTTTGAGACGGAGTCTCGCTCTGTTGCCCGGGCTGGAGTGCAGTGGCCGGTTCTCAGCTCACTGCAAGCTCCGTTTCCCAGGTTTATGCCATTCTCCTGCCTCAGCCTCCGAGTAGCTGGGACTACAGGCGCCCGCCACCTCGCCCGGCTAGTTTTTTTTTTTTTTGTATACTTTAGTAGAGACGGGGTTTCACCGTGTTAGCCAGGATGGTCTCGATCTCCTGACCTCGTGATCCGCCCGTCTCGGCCTCCCAAAGTGCTGGGATTACAGGCTTGAGCCACCGCGCCCGGCCAGAGTAATGCAAGACCCTTTCACACCACATCCAAGTCCAGGCTGCTTGGCCCCTCCTGCCTTGGAAGAGGCTGTATAGATGGGATTAAAGTCATGGCCCATGTCTCCCACTCAAAGTGACTTTTTGCCTGCAACCTATGTCATCTTCTTGGAGGAACTGAATGTTATAGACTCATCATTCCCCACTTTCTTCTCTCCCTACCTGACAACATGCTTGAGAGAAAGAGACAAACAGCAACTCGTCTCAGGGGAGAACTAAGAGAAAGTAGAAGAGGTTTTTTTTCAAGTCACATGGAAGAACAGAGGCCAAACTAGAATTCCAGGCTCCATGAGCTACTTTATATGGAACCCATGGACATGGTTTTCAACCAAGACGTAGATACACAGATAATAACACCAGGTAGAGTTTTTTTTCTCTTCTTTCTTTCTCTCTTTCTTTCTTTTTATTTTTCTTTCCTTCCTTCCTTCCTTCCTTCCTTCCTTCCTTCCTTCCTTCCTTCCGTCTTTCTTTCTCGCTTTCATTTTTTTTTTTTTGACAGCATCTCATCCTGTTACCCAGGCTGCAGTAGCAGGATCATGGTTCATTGCAGCCTTGATCTCCTGGGCTCAAACGATTGTCCCACCTCAGCCTCCCAAATAGCTGTGCCACCATGCCCAGTTAATTTTTTTAAATTTTTTATTTTTTGCTTTTAGTACAGACATGATCTCACTGTGCTGCTCCTGAGCTAAAACAATCTTCCTGCCTTGGCTTCTCAAACTGTTAGGATTACAAGCATGAGCCACTGTGCCTGGCCCTAAATAGAGTTTCTTACCAAAAACAGCCACTTAGCAAATATTAGGAGACTGATGAATAAGAACAGAACACTTCATTTTGTGAACTAGTTTCCATGAAACATAGTATCCTGCCTATAATGGCTCTGAAAAGAAAACTCTCATCCTGGAGACACCTTCTCACCTTCCTTTCCTAAAGAAAGACATAACATTTCTTGACAGGCACTGACTCACCTGGGCAAATGCATCAGCTATGATTTCCCACAGCATATATCAAGCCTTTGTAGAATCGCTTCAACCAGAGCAACAGCGTAGTCTCTGTACTTGAAATGCATTTAGATCTACTTTAATTTGTCCAAAAAATCACCATTACCAGAGTGTGTCTCCCTGAAGAAAAAAAGGATGTTTTCCATTTGGTTATTTGGAACTTTTCTTAACACTTCCAGGGATTTTTTGTTGTTGTTAAATAATAACATCTCTACAAGATATGGCTAAAACAATGAAACAGATTTCCCAAGAACCACAAAACATTTATCTTAGATAAATCAATCTTTATATTCCTATTTTACAGATGAAGATGTATAACACAATATGGTCCCCACTAGGTATTAACAAAGGGCCTATATATACATAGAGATAGTCCAAATTGTAAATGAATTCAGTAGAATCATAATTGGATTTATTTATTTATTCACCTAGTCACAAAATATTTGTCTCTTCAGTGCTTCCTCCAGAAGAAGGAGGATGCCCACAACTTGACATGGAGTTCGTCCACCTTGACATCAGCTTATGTAGCATCTTGAAGGAGTCTCTTGTACCTAGATAATACCCAAATAACCCAGATAATGATAATCTGGGTTATTTTGGCATCTCTGCCTTGGGAATCCAATGGAGAAGGAGAAAGATTAAGCCAAGAAGAGAAAGAAAATATCCTAATTCCCTATTCAATTAATCTTCTGAGTAGCTTTAGACACCACAAATTTACCTAACTGAAGAGCTATTCCATGTTAACTATGAGAACAAGTTACTCCTACAATAATGATATGAAACTGTGATCTACAATAAAGAGCTACAGTGAATTAGGCCTTAAACTTTAAGCATTTCTTGCTACATGTCTAGACCTCTGCATACTTTCCCCACTGTGTCTGATATGCTTATCAAACATAAGCAGTCTCTTTTTCTGATTTTTGTCATAAGTTCACTTTTGAGTAAGTTCAGGTGGTAGTGTGTGATGATAGCACCTGGGCATAGCCACTGCACTAGAGACCTCGTCACTGAAAAAAAAAGGGGCAGTAAAGCAAAAATTTATTAAAAGAAACATAAGCCATCCCAGGCCAACAGGCAACAATAACCTTTCATTTGTGATAAATGCATTCTCCCTTTTCCTCTCTGTAAGCACACACTGTAAATCAGAATTGCTCTTTTTTCTACACTTTACTTTGAAGCAGCGAGGGAAAAAAGTTCTATTTCCAAACAAACAAGCAAGCGTAATAACAAGAATAAAAACACCAACTATTGGCATCTTTATAGTTCATGAGTCTCGGGCCTTCCTTTTCAATGTGCGCTGCCAGACTTCACCCAGCTCCATTCTAGAGTCTTCTTCCTCTTCCTAAGAAATGCTTAGAGTGGCTCTGGGAGCTACATTACTTTTCTTTTTCTGTGACTCCTAACAAGGGAAATGACAGCAATGACTCACTCTCCCAACCCAATGCCAGGGCAGCACCTCACCTAACAGCCTTGCACCCGGGCTGCCGGATCCCTCCAGACAGTCCAGCTCTCATCACCTGAGCCACCTGAAAAACTGAACTGGGCAGCTCAGCTCTTCAGTAGCCATTCCATTCCTGTGAAGATGTTTTCTGAATAACTACCCAGAAATCACATTAGCTTCTGTTGAAGAACAAGGTATTTGCATTTTATTTAGAGGTAGAGACCAGCTTCTGAGGGTACAAGAAGAGAGTACCCGCAGCCAGGCAGGTACTTCAAACATGTGAGCACTGAGATATCCAAACTCTTTGTTTCTCAACTAAAACCATATTTTGCCCTGGTAGCTGTGGAGGGTTTAGAGATGGGAGCTTGCATTCTTATTTGGAACACTAAGCTAAACTAGCAATAGGAATTTCCAAAGCATACTCCTACCCAGGACTCTACATCACCTACACCATCCCTACTTCTGTTAGGAAACTAAGTGAAAATCTGTATATCTAATAAGTACCTAGAAGTTGACTCAGAGTATTGCTTGACTTAGCTTATTGGCTCCTCCTAACCTTATAGGGCCAAAATCTCAACAGCTCATTACAATTGACTATAAAAGTAGTTCACCAAATACATTTTGTGTGTGTGTGTGACAGCCACTTAATTGCCATTGGATTAGTTGATTGACAGTTTGTTCCCTGGTGTTCAGGGAAGCATGTTCACTCATTCTGTTTTGCAACAAACTATACTTGGTATCACTCTGTACTCAGTGCTAAGAATTGTACTCGGTGTAAAAGAATTGTGGCCCATGGGGAGACTACAGTCCAGTACGGGCTGCATTCACTTATGTAATACCCACTATTCAAAATGATACCAACCATGGACAATTAGGTGATCTGGAATGTGTGAAATGTTTGTGTAGATGTATGTAAAAAAAAGTCTGGAAGTAGGCCTAACAAGATGTTCTACCGAGATGAGGTTGTCTTTGGGGAATAGGAGTATGAATAATTTTTATTTTTCAGAATAAATATGTAATATTTTGAAAGTTATGTTTTAAAGCTCAAATATTAACTAGGCATAGCAACTCACACCTGTAACTCCAACGTTTTGAGAAGCCAAAGTGGGTGAATCACTTGAACCCAGGAGTTCGAGACCAGCCTGGGCAACATGGCAAAACCCTATCTCTACAAAAAATACAGAATTAGCTGGTCATGGTGGTGAGCGCCTGGAGTCGTAGCTACATGGGAGGCTAAGGCAGGAGAATCACTTGAGCCCAAGAGATCGAGGCTACAATGAGCCGTGAGCACACCACTGTACTCCAGGCTGGGTGACAGAGTGAGATAAACAAACAAATCTCAAATAAAAAAAAAGATTTTGGATGATGGAGCACTTTCTTACTGCTGGGACAACCAGGAAGGTTTTGTGGAGAAAGGGGTACATGAGCTCAGCTGTGACTTCAGAGGACTTTAAAAGGTGGAAAAGGAGATGGGGAATTAGGTGTGTGGCAGGGACAGTATACTTTTTACTTGAAAATTGTAAGTACCTCTGATGACAGTGTGGAGTAAAAGTGGGCTGTAAGCTGACATGAGCCTAGAAAAGGAAGTTGGAAATTTATTGGAAACACTCTTAAGTGCCAGACTCTGGGTGTGAGTTAGTAGTCAATGGGATCATTGAAGGTTCTCTAATAGGAGAGAATGTGATCAAAGCAGTGCACTGGGGAGGTTACCATAGGAGGTGTTCAGGCTGCCTTTTGAGAGGACAGAGACTAGAGGTGGGAGGCAGATGTGGAAACTCCTCTTAGCATCTAGGACTAAGTTGACAGAAGCTCAGTGATACTTGAAGAAATGGAAAAAAGGAGGGGAGGCTACTATACACCAGGAAAAGGACTTGTTTCACTCCAGAGCATGCACTTATGAACCCAAAGGAGAGAAAAGAGAATTGTAATTTCAATATACAATGTTTCCTAACAGTCACGAGACTGACTTTCAGATGTAGTTTATAGAATTACCCTCTTCATTATCCAGGCACATATAAAAAATGGCTGTAATTCCATTGTTGATGGGCCATTATCTGTGAAGGCACGCACAGGAGTGGAAGAGTCAAACTGGTTCACAAATGTCATGAGCACATCAGAGCCCAGAGGAGAAAGGGTTCCTAGCTCTCAGGTCTCCATGGAATGTCCTCATTAGGTCACAGCACAAGGTTTTCCAAGCTGGGGGAAGGTCACTTTCCCCTCAGATGATTGAAGTATTCTAAATATTGAACCATGCAATGCCCTGAGCACATGTAGCAGATGGAGCAGAGGGGGCTGGAGGGGCTTTTGGAAAATCCACTTTTATTTCAGTAGTTTGATAATAATTGTTCCTATGAAGCATTTACAAGCTAGACTTTTCACCCATCCCAACACAGATGCAGGCAAGCAGTGTTCACCTTGCTGGAAAGAGGCACAGGCTTTCTGTAGCCTCCTTAAGAGGCTTATAAAATATTTATTCCAATAAGCTGGTGGTTAAAACTAAAATTCTTAAGCTTTGCAGAAATCATCATATTCAGATGCACATCACTTTAGGTGAATCTAGTCTGAATTTCTCCTTGCCTTTTGTCACAATTTTCATGTTACTTTCCCCCCTTCATTTCCTGATAATGTCCTTAAACTTGGAGTCTTTTCTGTCTACCCCAGTCTCTACTTCTACGATCATTATCATTTACGCTAACAGAGGCTGGTGAATTTGGTAGCAACCAGAATAATTACCCCTTTAATGCTAATTTCCATACAATGCATTTTTGTCAAATGAAAAGAGGAGACAGCACCGCCATACTTGCAATCAGATGCGGGCATGAGGCAGTTTACGTATAAGGACTTCCTTGACAAGTGTTGGTCAAATATACATAAAAACTTGCAGATGAGAGAGGACCAAAGGCACAGAACATCTCAGGTGTAAAGCACATGTGTGGTATGTGGACCTGCAGCCTCTGCCCCTTGGTGCTGTGGAAACCTAGAGCTGTACAGTAAGATATGCACCCTCACTGTGCAACCTGGAGAAAGACTTAGAAGCATGTGGAAACGTGGTTCTGAGTTTTCTGAGTAAACGCTGAAGATTAGGACCTCAGTGAGTGTCTTGACTTGGTATAAGTAGATATGGCTGTGTTAGGCTTATTTGCCCAATGATACGTTGAAAGAATAGATCCATTCATTCTTTAGAGTCAACAAGGACTGTCTAGCACCTTCTGGAATCTTGGGTTTTCCACGTAAAGCCACAGAATGCCACTCCCTATCACTGCACTTTGCAGATATCTATACCCTCTTTGCTAATAGGGTACTGTTGTGGGCAGCCCTGAGCACCACCCCTTATTTATCTTAGGGACAATGCAATGCTAAATCAGTTGACAGGAGGCTCCAAATACTGTACAAAGATGGTTAAATATAATAGCACATCATCAAGCAAACATTTATTAAGTGTCTACTGCATATAGGGTACTGCACTTGAAGTCCAGCAAAGGGTATTGTCAATCTGTCAGTTGGCCAATTATTCCGCAAGTGTTTATTGAACACCTCCTCTCTGCCAGGCATTAGAGATCCTGTGATGAAAAAAAAAAAAAAAAATCAGGAATCTACTGGCAGTATAGCTTGTGCAATACAAGAATACTTCTATGTCACATCCAAGTCCAGGCTGCTTGATCCCTCTAGCCTTAGAAAAGTCTATATCGATGGGATTAAATCCAGGATCCATGTCTCCTCATCAAAGTGACTTTCTCTGGCAACCAATGTCACTTTCTTGGAGGATCTTAGTGTCACAGCCTCAGCACTTCTTCACTTCCTTCTCTCCTTACCTTATAGCATTCCTGAGAGAGGAAGACAAATTACACGCTCATCTCAGACACAGAGGAACTGGGAAAGAAAAATGTGAAAGAGGTTTGCTCAAATCACATAGAAGGACAGAGGCCAAACCAGAATTTAGGTTCTGTGAGTTGCATTATATGGGACCTCTTGAAAAATGGTTTTCAGCCAACACACAGTAACAACAAACAATGCTCTCCAAGTTCTGCCATCTAAGTGGTGTTAGAGAAATAACAATTATGTGGGAAGGAAAGTGAAGGACAAGCAGGTTAACCAGACAGAGTTAACTTGATAGATTAATCCATACAAAATACTTCATAGAAACGGCTTGAGTTCATTCAAAGAACCCAGGGGTAAAAAGAGTTTGAGTTAAACTACAGGGAAGGTGGCAAAGCCTGCATCCAACGAAATACCTCCAGTGAGAGCCTGAGACCTATCCATCATTTTTTTTCAGACCAACAGTGCTGGTCAATGTTTTCCAGATCAAAACATGATCAGCAACATGAATTAATTCATATCTTAAAACCTGTTGTTCAGCACCTTGCTCCTCTCTCCCTGGATTGATTGAGTATAAAAACCAGCTCTAGCTTGAAAAGTTAAATGTGCATAACAATCATTTCTGAGAACTGTTTTTTGTAAATGGGTGATGGAAGTCACATGTGTACAAACTGACACGTTTCCTCGCAACGGATCTGTTTTTATGGCTCAAGAGGTTCAGAGCTGGTGCACAGACGTGCCCTCGCTGCCTCCAGCCATCTCTGCCCTGTCCAGCTGCCAGGACTGCTTGGACAGACACGGGAAAGTACATGGTGTTTTCTGCCCTTCAGCCCTCCCTGATGACCATGCTGTCCCTCGTCTTTCAAAACAGGACCCTGCTGTTCCTCAGGCAGAAACCTCACGGTCCCCAGCATGTTGGAAGTTCTCACGTGCAGACCATTGTGCTGAGTGTGCTTGCATGCATTTTCCCTTTAACATGGAGTGTTTAACTATTTGATCCAGATTGCCCAGGAGATGCAGTAATGTAATCAGCAGGACCAGGTAGGTTTCCTGGAGGACAATTGTTTTAAGAAAGAGTTAAAAAAAAAAAAAAAAAAAAAAAAGCAGAAATGGGCTGCACTGAGCAGATCTGCCAGAAACCCTGGAAAGGTTTACCAGACTGCTTGTTGCTAAAAGTATGTCTAATGTTTACTGATAAACATGTTTTCAAGTCTAGGAACAACTTCTGAGAAAGAATCAAGCAATATAAAAATAAACCTAGTTTTTTAAAACACCCAAATTGCCTTTCATTTGAACGGCCAAGCAGTGACTTTCTAAGGGAGAAGAATAGAAGATGACACATAGTGTGTATTTTTGAGGGTGCTGGAAAGATGCCCCTCCTTCCAAAACAATCATATCCCTCTTCCTCCATCCCCATCCTGCCAAGACACCTGCAATTCCAGTCTTAGAAAAAGAGTTCCTCTAAGTTCCTCCTTTTTAGGCTTCTCTTTTAACATACATAACCTTTCAAAGGGCACCCCCCACCAACTGACCCCTAAGATCTTACTGGTCATGACTTCTTCAGCTTGCTTTCAGCCCCAGTCCCATAAGGGAGCTCTGGGTCTTTGGAATGGGGCCGTGGATAGCATGACCTGGGAGGAAAAGTGAGTAATGAGAGACAAGGAGACCCAGAAAGGAGATGAGGAAGGCTGAAAGAAACACCCTCCTTGGCTCCATCTTAGGATAGCCTCATGCTAAGCTAGGCACGAATGGGCAAAAGTGGCTAAAAATAAATCCCTTTGTAAGCACACAGCCTTATTTCTACATGAAGTCTTTAGATGTTTGATTCTGACAACTCTTCTGAATTTCTCTGATTATTAGAAGGCAACGTAAACTTGAAGAAGGTGTTTAGATGACGTCTCTGTCCCGTGTGTGCACACACATGTATAAACACTTGCATGCTTGTGCAACTGCTTCCTTTGAGGTGAGGTTGACTTCCCTATAGCCTCTGAAATAAATTGGGACCAAGTTTTGCAATAGTTAATTTACTATAAATAAATACTCTAAGCAATGTGAGTAACTTACCAGACTCTTCACCATAAATGTCCTGCATGAAAATTGAGCCCTGTTTGACACCTCAGCTATTTTAAAGATACACGTACAAATTCCTCAGCTCTGCTAATCTGTAACGGCTCAAATGTCCTTGCTTTTAGACTCTGTGGGCTCTCCTGACAAGGAAAGTTGGTGTCAGGGAATAATTAGGTTCTGTTCAAGAGGGGGAGGTAAATGTCAAGAGCTTATTATTTCTAGTGGTCACCTTGTTAGACATTTATATTAAAATCCTGAAGAAAATAACACAGACATGCAGGATATTTACATCAATGGGAATAACTACAATAGCTAGAGAGAAATTAACCCATTTCTTTACAAAGCATCTAACTGTGACATTTTAGAGCATGGACCCAAAGTAAACCAAAAACACGCTAGATTAATCTCTCTGCAGAGCACTGAACAGAAAGGCTAGGTTTCATTCTATAAACAAATTGGCTAGCAGACATAGATGAAAATTTTACATGACACCCGTTACCCTACTCCTTGATAGAATTTATAGATCTTATGCAAATCTTTTATCCTCTCTCTCACACCCTATCCCCACAAAGATCCAAATATATAAGCCATTAAGAAGAGATTCATAGATATAAATGTTTTGAAATGAATTAAAGCTGGTTTGTAATGCACAATCCGCTTGAGTAGAATATGAGGCTCAGGAGAAGCCATTATTTCTGCTTCTGTCAAGTGCAGAATAATTGAATATTTTCAGATCCAAATTCCAAAATGGTTAGTCTTTAGATAAATGTCAATTAATATAATGGTGAACTTTTTATTTTTATGCAGATACTATAGTTGCGGGAGTATGAGGAGTGAAAAATCTCTAAGAAACCTGAGCAAAATAAGAAGCCTGAATCACAGATATTTGTGAATGATAATCCTGGACTCTTACCCCACAGGGTGTCCATCCTAAAGGCTTGCCTGATTACCTGGAGCTGGGCTATGTGAGGTTGTGTGCTCTATTTCCTTACACCATTTTCACTGTGACAAGCAGCACTATGGGGTGTTCAGTGTTGAGGGTTGGGTGTATCTCAGCTTGAATTAGTGAGAGCACTTCGCCTGAAGGTGTAGAATGGAGACAGGAAGTTACAATGTACATACCCAAATGTCACTAAGAAGGCTTTATTGCTTTCCTTACTTAACATTTTGTACTTTGAATATAGGCAAACAATTTTATTAACTTTCTCTTTCTCCTTTCAGCCAATTAAACTTTGTGTGGCTGGTTAGCTGGTTAGAATTATAGTTCTTGATTTAACCTTAGAGAAAAGGAGAGACAGGTTAAATGATTTGTTGAAGGTCACCAACAGCAGAGTTGGATTTAGAAATGACTGCTTCTTGATTCTCTGAGCACTGAGCCAGTCTGCCTCTCCTTGCTTTAGCTTAATTGTCAAATACTTTATTTGCATTAGTTTTTCTTTCAGGTTTCTGTCTGCACACAAAGTGGACATGGATTGCGTACCTCAGCCCCTGTGCTGAAAGCAGCAGCTTGCTATTTCTAGCAGGCAATTCCATCCTCCTCTGGAACAAAGACCCATCAGGTCCCAGACCTGGCTTTGTAAGCTGGTCCCAGGTGCTGTGTAGGGGATGTGTGTGTGTGTGTGTGTGTGTGTGTGTGGTATTTGTGTGTATATAGATAATCTTGAGAGCCCAAATGGGTTCAGGACCCCTGTGAGGGCAGCATCTTTGCATCTAATCCTAGCCACAGGAGCTAAAGTCACAGCAGCTCAGATAAGGGTCACATTCCAAGCTCTTACATACTGCCCTGCCCTTGTCCCTGCCGAGACCCCACAGGGTGTCTTCAAAGGGGAGCCTTTGGCTGACAAGGTGACTTGTCACCTGCTGCATTTGGGCCTACTCAGCAGAAAGTGCCTTCCCAAGGTGACACAAAGGGTATATAACCCTTGGGACACAGTGACTCATCTGTGATCTCTAGCTGGCTGGGCATTGAAACCAAACCCACTTTATAAGACCAAAGTGTGTGCAGTGGGAGGTCAGTCTGGGGCAGAGACTATTCAGGTCAATGGGAAAGTTGGGACCGGAGCCTAAACATGCGTTCTGTCCCCCTGACCTTTTCCAGCAGTACTAGATGCTCTCTCATAATCTTCAAGCCTTTGGCTTGGCTTTTCTCACTGTGCTTTTCAGCCACCATTTTAGTCATCTGCCTTGTGGCTTTTCATTCCTGCTACCCAGTGTCACTCAACTCCTTCTCTTTCCCCAGCCTCCTGGGCCAGGGCCAAAGGTTGTTTAAGGTCCCCGAAAATTAACTTCAATCTCCCACAAGGTGAACTGTTGCTTTCTCATGGAGCCTCACAGCCCCGATGCGTCTGTGAAAATATTCCACACAAAAATAGCTCGATGCTTACCGTGAGACACACGAGATGTGGTGCAGTCAGTCCCAGAAGGATCCCTCTCGTTTTCTCCTTGCTTGCAAGATGCATTCACTCATTTCCAGAGCTGTCCGGTTCTTTCAGCTGATTCCTAGGTCATTTCGATAATGTCTCTTAACTCAGCACAGTTAGGTCTGTAACATTTACTGAAGACTACAGACTGGCTCTCTCCTGCTTGCTCACACCAGATGGGGTGAGACAGGACAGTAAGGAAAGGAGAAAGGGCTCCCTGCTGAAAGGATGAATGTTGTCATGCGTGGTAGGATGCACAACTCCCTGCTTCTTCCTCCAAAGCTCGGTCACTTAAGGGCCAGCCTTAGGAGCCTGGTATCAGTGAATATTGAATGGAACCTCAAGGCCACCCTGCGGTAAGCTCAAACTCTTAGGGGTACCTGCTGTTCGGACTCAGTCTCCAAACAGTCCTCCAAATACAAAATGACCCTAAGGTGGGTCCCTGAGCAGCTCTCCTAGGATGACCTTGATCGTTCCTAAGCTTCAGAACCAACCCACCAAGAAGAAAGTCACAGAGCCGGCAATCCGCATCACTCTGTTGGAGCTTTTCCAAGTGTCTTGTCTGGGCTATTTTCAGGACTATCCACTGATGGAGGGCACTGTCTATCAGTCAGAAGGTTAAAGGCTACATAAGTTACTTTGGGATATTCTATTTCCTGGTTCAACACATCCACTCATTCATTCATTCATTCATTCATTCATTTATTCATTTCTTGTGGATGGATTGGAGCTGCCCATGTTCAGATTGCTATGTTAAGTGAGGTACAGAAACTCTAATGCATGAACAAGAGGCTTTTTTGGGAGAAAATATATAGACACAAATACTTATAGAATAAAGTGGGAAATAATACGTATCTAAAGTGAATAATAATAATAAATAGCCAACCTTTATATAGCACCTATTGTATACCTGGCACATTATATGTGTATGTGTGTATATTTGTTTTATTGTGAAAAAAAAACACATAACCTTTTAGCATCTTAACCATTTTTAAGTGTGCAGTTCAGTGGCATTAAGTACATTCACTTTGTGGTGCAACCATCACCATTACCCATTTCCAAAACTTTTTATCTTCCCAAACTGAAACTCTGCGCCCATTTAACAATAATCCCTCTTTCCTTCTTCCCCTGGGACCCTTGCAAGCACCTTTCTCTTTCTCTATGAATTTGACGACCCCAGATACTTATATAAGTGGACTGGTACAATATTTGTCCTTTTGTGAAATCGAAAGCACTTGATATGCATTAACTCATTTAATCATAGTAATGGTCCTATGAGGTTAAGTGAAATCATTACCCCCCTTTTACAGATGAGGAAATTAAAATATAGAGAGGTTAAACAAGAAGTGGAAATGAAATATTCAGAGAGATCAGAGAAAGGAAAAGATCTCCCTTAATTTGGTTCTCCGCCCCCAGAAGTCTATGAACCACTTACAAGGAAGCAAACAGAGTCCCCTTTTTGGAGGCGCGCCACCTTGCAAGTCCATCTCGGTTTCTACACAAGGGCCTCGCAACTGGAGAGGGAATGTGCTGAATGAGTTAAAGCGCCCTTTGTCCACCCCCCAGCACCGGGCGGGCGCAGGCTGAGCTGGTGACCCGGGCAGGACCAGAGCCAAAGGATTAATCCATCACAATGAGACGTTCTATTCTGGGCAGGCGGCGCGAGCAGATGCTGGGCGCCGGCGGAGGCAGCGTGCAAGGCTGGCGCTCAGGCAGGCCGCCCGCACCCTGCGCGCCACCCCACCCTGCTCCCTAATGAGGAGAGAGGAGCTGAACCCAGGCAGCAGCTCCCTGTTGACGCCTTAGGCGTTTCAAAACTAGACTGGCCGGAGCCGATGGAATGTCTTGGGTGGGCCATTCTGAGAAATCCAATTTTCTTGCCTAGGCTATGTTTAGAATCCAGAAAGTCACTTCAATTACCCCACTTTCCTTACAAATCTAATCCGCTTCTTACCTCTCACTCCACCTTCCAGCCTCCCCGCCACTCCACATGCCCCAGAATTTTTCTGCTAAATCCACTCCCCAGTCCACTCCACTGTAGAACTGGGAACTGGACTAAATTACCACCCCGGCCTTTAAATTAGGAAAAGGAAATCGACTCAGTCTCAGGGAATTTTAGGGGCCGGAAGTCTAATTTTTTGACGTGAAGCAACACTTCCGTGTCCTTATAGGAGATTATGGCCCGGCCAGCCAGCCCCACGTCCTAATCTTTTGACCGTTTGATCTCCTGCTTACACTGGACTGGGACAGAGCAGCCCAGTGATTCATTCCGAGATTGCACCCTCTAGATACGTCAGGGAGGAGAGGAAAAAGAAGGAAAAACAGTAGTTAGATACTGTGGGTCAGAAAGCCCAATTTCGCAGTTGCTCTTTAAAATCAGACTCATGACAACACTCCTTTGGAGGTATCAGTCCCTTCCAGGGACAGAAGCATATTTTGGGTCATGGAGAAGAGCATTTTGCAGGTTATATTAGAGATTCTGCCAGAAAATTTAACAACTCTAAAGTCTGCTTGCTTGATTAATTTTTAGGGTATGTTTTTCCCCTAGTTTTATTAGGGTACAATTAACAAATACAAATTGTATCTATCTGCAGTATACAGTATTTTGATATATTTATACCAAAGCTTTAAATATCCAAGAGGGATGTTAGGATGACATTGAGAAGGGTAAAAGGATTGTCTCTATTTTTGTGGGTATTCTTGGCTTGGTTTTTAAAGTGGTTGGGATTATTTTCCCCAAATTTTCTAATTTTCTAATCCTTCTAACATGTCTGCCTAACCCAATTTTTTTTCTTTTTTTTTTTGAGACAGTTTTTCTCTTGTCTCCCAGGTTGGGTTGCAGTGGTACAATCTTGGCTCACTGCAACCTCTACCTCCTGGGTTCAAGCAATTCTCCATCCTCAGCCAACCAAGAAGCTGGAATTACAGTCACCTGCCACCATGCCGGGCTAATTTTTGTATTTAGTAGAGACAGGGTTTCACCATGTTGCCCAGGCTGGTCTCGAACTCCTGACCTCAGGGAATCCCCCACCTCGGCCTCCCAAAGTGCTGGAATTACAGATGTGAGCCACAGCACCCAGCCACAATTTCTACTTACTGTTTTTCTCTACTTCTATCTAGACCATCCATTTCTCTAAGACTCAATGATATGTCATAGAAGCTCTTTGGCCAAATGTCAGACTTATATCTTATAGATCCCAGGGAGTAAGTACTAAAGCTTCTAAAATGCTCTCACTCACATGCTTCATCAGTGCAAATGACAGTTTGAAAGACCAAGAGCTTTTGGATTCTACTTGGACTTCTTTGAAGGGAGACTTGGGCTCATCCTGCTGGCCTCTGCCCTCTGCCAACCTCCCAGGACTCCTGACTGGCCATATGCTGGAAACCAACCATACAAGATGAATGTCTTGCCAAGCTGGATGTGGAAGCCTATGGTCCTTTGAAGGTTAATGATCATTCCAGACCACAAACGGATGACTGTCAAACCTGTGGTAGGCTAATGGCATGTGTTTCAGGACTGAGAACTCATTAACAGTCCCCTGCTCCCTTGTCTACTCCTAACGATTGGCCTCCACCTCCACTAATACTCAGCCCTTCCCTTGGCCCTTGACTCTTTCTCTGCTTCAACTCTAGGCGCGCTCTCTCTCTCTCTCTCTCTCTCTCTCTCTCTCTCTCTCTCTCTCTCTCTCTCAGCCTTGGCTTCTCTGTTACAGACTCTGTCCCACTCTTATTTCAAGACACAGAACCCCTTCTTATCCACCTGAAGCTATAGTTGGTCATTGGTATCATGGAAAACAGAAGCTGACTATGCCTTAAAAATCATTTATTGTCATGATTTTTAATCAATGTTTAAAGGAGCCTTGAGATTCCTTGCTGGCAAGCTATAGAGAGGCCACCGAATATGTGTATGTGATAAGTACTCATAGCAGTGAATATTTGGAAAGCAGAGGTTCCAAAAGTCCCTTATGCACACATGCATACTTACTCAGAACAAAGGACTGGTATTTGTTTTATGTATTGGGGTACTTCATTGTTTGATTCTTTTTAAAAAAAAGATTCTGTTATTTAAAGAGAATAATTTGAATATTACCATGATCCCATCCTGCCCCTTCATTATCTGCAGGGGTGCCCCTGAGTGTCCCCAGGTGAGCTCTCCATGCCTACATTACTGTACACAGAATAACTCTCTCCTGGTTCCAGTCCCAAATAAAGAGGACAGAGCCTCATGAGTCTATCTGGGCCAAGGTGGGTTATTGCCAAGAATAACCTGGCATCAGGGGATTCAAACTCTTTGCCTTCAAGCTCTGGCATTCCAGTAAGCGCTGACTTGGAACTGTCACAGAGAAACTGAGCAGGCGGGGACAGTAAATGCAGTCTAGCACTAGACTTGTTTGGAACTAGAGCATGGCTCAAAAATGATCACAATGAATAAACCTTGCTAGCAGCTTTCTTTAAATAAATATACACACAATGCTAAATCCTTTTGCATTAGGACTTGAATTTGGTTGTACATTCTTGGATACCTAAGAATCTCCCAATATTGCTCTAGCTTGTAACTGTTTTTTTTCAGAAAGAGTATTTCCTCAGATGTCTAGATGTCTGTATATAAGTGAACATAATTACTATTTTTAAGAGGAGGGTGCCTATGTTCTTCACACTTGTAATACCTCCAAGAAACTTACAGAGAACACTATGCATTCCTACATGAGATTAAATTGCAGTCCCTAAGGGAATCCCAGACTCACTCTGGATCAACAGTAGTTGCTAATGTGTTTAATGCAGACTACGAGACTAACAATGATCATACTAATACTATTTATGGAGCATTTCTATGTACCAGATGCAATGCTATGTACTGTATATGTAATCTTCACAATATTTACATGAGACAGATTCTCTATTCTTATACAGAAAAGAACACTGATGCTAATGTTCGAGAATAAGCATATCTAAAGTTAAAGCTTCAATGTGGCAGGAATGGGAGTCAAGCAAAATTCATCTGACTCCAAAATGAATATTCTCAGTTGCAATGCTAAATACTATTATGCTGCTCCTACTGGAATATGGGACACAGACCTCACTAAATGGTGGTGACCAAGGTGAGAGAATATGAGAGGACGGACAATAACCTTATCTGGAGTTAAGCTTCCCTAGGCTTCTACTCTCAATACCAAGAGATTCCTTTCTCAACTAATAATGATGCGATGAAGTGCAGCATGAGCTCAAGAGATTTATTTTGGATCAATGAGTCCCTTGACATGTCCTACTGAAACAGCTATCTAAGGCATTGCTCAGACCCAGCTGCCAGTAACCTGCCTTTGAGCCACTAAACCATAAAAGAAAAAGATCCCGACCCACACGCGCTAGGAGACACCCAAGCCAAATCAAGTAGAAACAAGAGACTCAAGAAATATGGATGGCATGTGAATAGCTCATATATTCAGCTGTTGTGCATTGAGTACATCATTGAGTGCTGAGCTTTGGCATTCCAATGTACCTCCTTCCCCTCCCCACATCCATCCCTCCCCATCAACCAGTTGTCTGACCAACTGCAGAGACAACTGGCTGGTCTCTCTTTCTCGCTCTCTCCCCATTTTTATATATGTATATATTTGACTCTGAATACACACTGTATGTAATTTTAACTTAACTAACATGGAAGAGTAGCCTTTATGGTAGGTAACAAATGACCTCATTTCTTAGGAGATGATAGAAGGAACAGATACACCTACCCCTCTGCACACTAACTGTCCTGGGGTCAGGGCGTTATCCTAGTGGGGTCCATTTAGAGGTGGTATAGATCAGTGAATCACAAATCTTAAAGTACAAAAAAAGTCCCCTTGGGATTTTATTAAAATGCAGAGTCTTACTTATTTGGTGGGTCCTGGGATTCTGCATTTCAATCAGGCATCCAGGTAATGCCACTGGGTTGTCCGAGGATCATACTTTGAATAGAAAAGTACTAAAATAAGAAAAAGAAGATGATAGTGACCAGAGGAACATGGGCGAAAGGGAGGAAGGAAAGTTCCTTAAAAGACACTCCTGACTCACTACACAAAAGGGAGAATAAGAGATGAGAGAATGGGGGGCTCTGCCTTATCTTGACAGAACTATGTCTAAGAGAATTGCAGGAATCTAAGCCTCAGAATTTGTTGGCTAATTCAGGAATGTCTTGATCCTATGTGGGTTATTGTCATGGAATGACCAGAAGAATGTTTCTCAATCCTGGCTGTGTTTTAGAATTACTGGAGTGTTAAAAACATATTCATGCTATGTTTCTATCAAAAGAAATCTTAATATCTGGAAGCAGAGTCCTGGCTTCAAGTTTGTTTGTTTGAATCTCTCCAGGTGGAGAACCCTTGGTCTAACTGGTCCATTTGGCAAAGGGTATTCTCCATTTTAAAAGCCTGGATTAAAGAAGTTCATAGTTGAATCATACTCTGGCTGGGACAGGGCTAATCCAGAAGTTTGATTCAGTGGAACAAATTGCCCTACTTAGGTGAAAAACTGAAGCTTGGACGTTTTTCAATTTGGGGATTGCTGTATTCTACTTGCAGATGGTTTTCAGAGTGATACCAGGTGGACTCATGAATAGAACATTCTCAGCCCAAGTCTAGTCACAAACCAGATATGGATGTTACATGATTTATTATAAGGAATTGGCTTATCTCATTATAAAGGCTGAGAAGTCCCAAGATCTGCAGAGGGCAAGCTGGTGACCCAGGACAAACATTGGTTTTTTCCAGTCCCAGCCTGAAGGCCTGAGAACCAGGAGAGCCAATGGTGTAAGTTCCAGTCTGAATGTGAGTCTAAAGGCAGAAGAAGACCAATGTCTCAGTGCAGAGAAGGCAGAGAGAGCTTGAATCTCCCTTTCTCACCTTTTTGCTCCATTCCTGCCTCCAATGGATTGGAGAGGGCAATCTCCTTTACTCAGTCCACTGATTCAAATGTTAATCTCATCCAAAAACACCCTTGCAGCCACACCCAGAATAATGTTTGACCGAATACCTGGACACCCTGTGACGCAGTGAAGATGACACATTAAATTAACTATCACATCAAAGGATCTCATGGAAAGATGATTTAGAGCCAGCTCTGCTACTTACTATTCATTAAGAGAGGCTGTCAGGGAAGACAGCGCAATTTGCAACTAGACTGAAATTTAAGCATTATCTCAGGCTGGGCGTGGTGGCTCATGCCTGTAATCCTAGCACTTTGGGAGGCTAAAGCTGGTAGATCATCTGAGGTCAGGAGTTCGAGACCAGCCTGGCTAACATGGTGAAACCCTGTCTCTACTAAAAATACAAAAATTAGCCAGGTGTCGTGGCAGGCACCTGTAACCCCAGCTACTTGGGAGGCTGAGGCAGGAGAATCACTGGCACCTAGGAGGTAGAGAGTGCAGTGAGCCGAGATCAAGCCATTGCACTCCAGCCCGAGTGACACGGTCTCAAAATAACAATAAAATTATCTCAAGCAATCTTTAAATATCTTCCAACAGCAATGTTATCAAATAATGTGTGTATGTATATATTCCACCACCCCCTTAATTTGGTTCAGCTTCTAGAATATCATTATAAAACCATGCACCCTCTGCTGTAGTGAGAATCCCTGGATGTTGTTCATGCCCTGTTTATTTTTTCACATTCCCCTCCCCATTTTCCGTCTAAATCCTACCAGTCCTCTAAGGCCAGCTTATATTTCACCTTCTTCATAACACATGTGCTGCTAGCCACTCCAGCTCATGATAATCTCTGTTTCTTTAGGTTTCATGGCTCTTACTACCTGTTGTTATAAGGCTTTCTTGCCACTTTATTACATACTCTGATATTTCTTGTACTGAGGCTGGAAGTCAGAACAATTAAAAGCTGGTACATTGGTGTCATATATACCTAGGTTCAAATCTGACTTTGCTATTTATTAGTTATATAGCCCTTTTCAAGCTGTGCATTAGTAGAATGACAATGACAATGCACAAGTCAAACTCATAGAAACAGAGTAAAATGGTGGTTGCCAAGTGCCGAGGAGAGGGGGAGATGGGGAGATGTTGGTCGCAGGGTTAAAAAAAAGAATGCAGTTGGGCACGGTGGCTCACACCTGTAATCCCAGCACTTTGGGAGGCCGAGGCAGGCAGATCACAAGGTCAGGAATTCAAGACCAGCCTGGCCAACATAGTGAAACCCAGTCTCTACTAAAAATACAAAAATTAGCTGGGCATGATGGCGCACACCTCTAGTCCCAGCTACACGGGAGGCTGAGGCAGGAGAATTGCTTGAACCTGGGAAGGCGCAGGTTGCAGTGAGCTGAGATCGCGCCACTGCACTCCAGCTTGAGGGACAGAGCAAGACTTTGTGTCAAAAAAAAAAAAAAAAAAAAAAAGGTCCTGGCTTGCAGAGAAATAGTGAGGTTAAATGGATGAGAGTAATGAGAGAATAACTGTATTTCATCTGTGACTCACATGGTCCTATTTCAGAGTTGTGTGATGAACAATGAACACAGTCCAGTAAAAAAATATTAACTTCAAAATAACTCAGATTTTTCACTTACCTTTCTTTATACCTGGATGGAATATATAGTTCACAACAAACCCTTTATAATCCTCTCTCTTTTTCCATACACTTCCCTTATGCCCCACAACTGCTCAGAACTTTCTTTTCTTGCCTTCCAAGTAAACTCTCTCCCAGCCCCAGAAGGCAAGAATCTTGCGTTCTTATCTCTACCCCATTCTTCTCCCCTCTCAAGGTCTCTGTGTCTGGCCATTCCTGCTAAGTTGCGGAACAATACAGTCAGATCTGGCAAAGGCTAATTCTCTCCTACACACACTCAGAGGATGAGAAAGAGGGAAAGACTAACAGAGGGAAAATACCAGACATGTATTATTTTTGTTCTGCCATATGTGTAAAGAATTTAGAGGCACCTGGCACATAGTTACAAGCCCCTCAAAGGGCAGCTACTACTATTTTATTACTATATCCTATCACAGAATGAAATCAGAATTACATTTCTTTTCTTTACAAATATATAGTCTGCTCACAGACTTACTGGACTGTGCTCACTGTTCATCATGCAACTCTGAAATGGGACCGTGTGAATCACAGATAAAATGCAGTTATGCTTTCATTATTGCAAGCTTTTTAAAGGAAAGAACTTTAGAACTTTTTCTTATACTTTGATATAACTCTCTACCAGTGCTGCCCAATATAACTTTCTGCAATGATGGAAATGGTCTACCATCTCTGCTGTCCAATATGGTAGCCACCAGCTACATGTGACGATTGAGTACTTGAAACACAGCTAGTGCAAGTCAGAAACTGATTTTTGTGTTTTATAGAATGTATTTAATTTACATTACAAGTTCCATGTGGCTAGTGACTACCACATTGGACAGAGCAGACAACACCTACCACAGTACCTTGCACAAAGTAGATACTCAGTAACATTTACTGACCGGATGGATGATAGGTGACTAAATGAACCAAACTATAAATAATACAGTTACAGTGCTGATATTTTTACAAGTAGGTAATTTTGCAAGCTACTTCCTTGTTGCTATACCCTCTGGAGTAGTTTTCTTGCCACAGGAAAGACTAGCAAATGCTAAAACAGATAAGCAAGATTCTATATTTAGGTCTCATTTTTTCTTTGCTCAGTATAAATTGATTCTGACTCTGAGGTCAGCCTCTTTTGTTTTTCAAAAATAAAAAAAAAACTGTAATGTACATGTTTTATTTAATGGTGAGTTCTCGTTATGACATTTCCCTTCAGGAATGAAAGAGGAAGAGATCAGTTATTGTCAATGCAGCCACAAGCAAATTCAGCCATCTTCCTCAACACTGAAGAGAAATGTCAAAAAAGATTAATCATGCATTAAAGACGCACGGACATGTTTTACCTCTCATATATTGAAGGACTGTGACATATTTAAATATTTATTGACCATTATTAGATAGTCAAGAGCTTGGCAGCATCGAAATAACGTTTATAGTAGTAGCTCTATGATCTCACCCATCTTAAAGACGGAAATACTTCATTGACAATTCATCTGAATGGTAGTTTGGTTCTTTGGGGATTTTTTGTTTTGTGTGTTTGTTTTGTTTTCGTCTTGTTTTTGACACAGGGTCTCACTCTGTCACACAGGCTGGAGTGCAGTGACACAATCATGGCTCACTGCAGCCTCAAACTACTAGGGCTCAAGAAATCCTCCCACCTTAGCCTCCAGAGTAGCTGGGACTACAGGTGCACATTACCATGCCTGGCTAATTTTTGTGGGTTTCTTTTTTTTTTTTTCCATAGAGATGTGGTCTCACTATGTCGCCCAGGCTGGTCCTAAACTCCTGGGCTCAAGCGATCCTCTCCCCTCAGCTTCCTAAAATGCTGGGATTGCAAGGGTGAGCCACCACACCTGACTGGTAGCTGTTTTTGAGAACATTGAGCCTTTTAAAAAAATCTTTGTATTGTTGAATTTGCTTCTTTATCATTTTGTGTTTTTAAAGCATCACATTTGAACAAGACCTTATTGTTTTAGATCCATGTCTTCTTCCTAGAGTGACAGTTAAAAAACCAAGATAGATGAAGTCATAAAGAGATGATGAAGGACAGGGAGAGAGGAGGAGCGTGATCTTCAACCTGAACAGAGGAGTTCGGGTCTTAAACACAGTGTCACCCCACAACATTTTACTAAGTGAAATGGACAAATATTGTGTATTTCACTTAAATGAAATATCTAGAACGGGCAAATTCATAGGCAGAAAGCACATTGGAGGTTACCAGGGACCTAGGGTGAATGACATGTGAGGAGTTACTACTCCATGAGTACAGAGTTTCTGCTTGGAGTGATTACAAAGTTTTGGAAATAGATAATGGTGATGGCTGCACAATATTGTGAATGTAGTTAATGCCACTGAATTGTACACTTAAAAATGGCTTAGATGGCAAATTTTGTATTGTATATATTTATCATAATTTTTAAAAACAGAATTGGTAGTTCAGTAGATCTCACATAAAAGAAAATAGCACTTGGAGAGGCCAACAGCCAAGTTTAACTCCAAGTGTTTAGCCCAGCAAAGTAATAATAAAAACCTCTAACAGCAGGACTTTGATTTTGACAACTAACATCCTATAAGGAAATAAGACTGTCCTCCAAACAACCGCAATGAAATAATAACCAATGGCATAAATCAGAGGCAGAGGAAGGGATGGTAATAGGGTTTGAGGAAGGCTGCTGGAGGGCACACTTCACCTTTGGGTGATATACTGGAGTACAACTCTATCCTCCCACGAACCATCTCATGGGGCCACTGGCAGAAAAAGAATGATGGGCTGGAATCAGTGAACTGACTTAATGTGGCATTTCTTGAGTGACGTGTGGCTGTACTGTGATATTAGTACTAGAAAGGACTCTCAGCGCCATTTTTTCATTCCTTTAACTTGAAACAGGACCATAATTAAGCCATCTCAAGCTGAGAACTTAGTTTTTCCAAAGACTTCCAAAGTGATCCCAGGGGTATCTATTTTTTTTTTTTTTTTTTTTTTGAGACAGGATCTTGCTATGTCGTCTGGGCTCGAGTGCAGTGGCACGATCATGGCTCACTGCAGCCTCAGTCTCTTGGGTTCAATTGATCCTCCCACCTCAGCCTCCTGAGAAGCAAGAATTACGAGCATGCATCACCACACCTGGCTAATTTTTGTTCTTTTTTTAGAGATGGAGTTTCGCCATGTTGCCCAGGCTGGTCTTGAACTCCTGGGCTCAAGCAATCTGCCCACCTCGACCTCCCAAAGTCCTGGGATTCCAGGCATGAGCCACTGCACCTGGCCCCATGGATGTCTGATCCATATCTCCTAGATGGGAATTTACACTGTTCCTTTTGTCCTGACTAACTAGAAGTAGACAGGAAGCCACCATCTGTTTGTTGCTAACCTCTTAAGTTTCCCATCTGTCTTTCACAACCCAGATCCTGGAAATGGCTAAGGTGCTTCAAGAAGGGGGTAACTCATAGTGCCTTGCATTTCCTGTAAGTAGCAACCAGGGTTCAGGCAGGAAAGCAGAGCCAAAATGATTATTACAGGAATAACTAATTGAATATAGGAATGAGACGATATACAAGTTTGTGAGGATCTGAGTAAAGTCCAGAAGCAAGAGTCAGAGGAGCAGAGCAAGTGTCACCAACCGTGCAGCTGAAGCGCTGACATGGATGGACATGTCAGGTCTTGCAGGGAAATCTGAGAAGCCAGGCATGTCTAGCTGGCAGGGTAAGGCCATAAAGGAGGAGCTCATGGAGAGGTCTAAGGGAGGCCGTGCTGCCTCCCTGCCAGTATGTGGACCACGACCAAGAGCTGTGGAAGGCCTGGTACCACTGTGGGTCAGCAAGGCCAGAGGCAGAGAAAATGACCCAGAAGCAGAGCAGACGAATGCAAAGACCAGCTGGAATCCGCCAGACATCTCTGATTCTACCCATTACCATAATGACCACACAACCTTCTATGAGTAACAACCGCTGCTTTCCTTCTGTCTTCCAAATCTCACACAGTTTCTCCTTTGACTGACTGTAACTCTGAACATGTAGGTACCAGCGTAACCAAGTTGAAATGGCATAACGTAGCACAGTGTATCACCTTTCTATGTCTTGCAATTAATGTCTAGATTTAAGCTTAAATAAAAGCATTGAAAATGTTCCTTAAATCTAAATGAAAATCGTTCTTATTCAGCCTATTCTTACTCTATTCAGGTGAATAAAATATTGAAAATTGACTCTTAAAAATCATGGGTATTTCACTTTTTCCCTGCTAACACTGTTCATTTACTTCATGGTAATTGATGGTAGAAAAAGATAGCACTTTTTTACTTCCCATCACATCAGGCTGAGTTACAAGACTATCATTCCACATTTCCAGTTCAATTGTAAAGCATAATCTATCAACAAATTGAGCAGTTTCTAAATTGGCTGTCTTTACATAATGTCTAACATCCAGAAGTATTGTTTGCAGTGATAAAAGCTTGGAAACAACCAAAATATCCATCATTAGGAGAGTGGTTAAATAAATTATGGAACAAACATGCAGTGGAATACTATATAGCCTTTGGGAAAAAAATAAGGCACAGCACTGATTATGAAATCTTCATAATGTTTTCTGTTAGGTGAAAAAGGTAATATGAAAACAGTGTATGTGGTACCGTTAAAGAAGTGAGTAAAATACATAGATGCATATATGCACATATAATGTGTCTTCCCTCCAGGGAAAGTGAGTGGGAATGGAGGGGGAGAAAGAATGAATAATCTTTGAATTTTGTGCCATATGTTTGTGTTGCTTACTAGATACATGGGTGGATAGATAGATGATAGATAGATAGATGATAGATAGATAATTGATAGATGGATGGATAGATAGATAGACAGAGGTAGATAGACCCATATATTAACAATGGTCTGCTCTCTGATATAGTATTTTACCTTCAAATCCTCTGCTTTTGGCATCAAGGATGCCCAGGAGAAAAAAAGTTATCATAATCTGTATCGCAATTAGAAAACCAAGTTTACATATTGGGTCAATGTACCAAAATGCACACATAGAAAAACGTGGAAAAAATGTACTACTTCCTCTGTTCTGCTTCATTTCTTTCCTCAACATAACCAACATTTTTGTATATGTTTGTATATTTTGTCACATGAATTTAGAGATGATGCAAATTACCTGTTATAAGTGATTCTTCTTCGAGACACCACCTATTCTGAACTACGGAAAGAACTTCCTTGCTTTGATCATTAGAACCAGTTATGGGGGGAGGATATTGTTACTAATCTAGGTCCGTTAAGAGGCTTATTCTGCTCCCTCTACTTTTCCTGGACCACCTGCTACAGGAAGATTGGATTTGCTGTTTTGCCTTTGTAATTCATTTCCTCTGTCTAAATTACATTTCCCTGTTTCATTCCACCCAGATGTATGACAGGTGATCAACTTCTGAACTCCCTCATCCAATAGCCACATGTTCTTCTTGAATGTAGCTGTCCAAGGTTAGAAGCAAACTGCATTTTTGCACAAGATCCTACTCTTGTGTGATATAAATCAGAGCTTCAAGAGAGGAGTGGGTCAGTATGGGCTTTAGGTTAGTACTGATTTCCTGGGAATTGAGAAGAGCTTCTCTCTGACATAGGCTCTGTCTCTCCCTTTCTATTTCCTTCTGGCCCTTTATTAGCTAATGTCCACATTCAATATATTTGGCAGTGATCATCACAACCAGGGAACAAGGGCTTTCTCCTTTGGTACTACATCAACCATCTCCTGATTAATATGCAGAATTAAAGGCACTAAAAATTGTTACATTGGCATTTTAAAAAGTAGTTATTAGATTTATTTCTTACAAGAAAGTCTGGCCTTGCCTTTGTTTCTTGCCATGGCCTGCCTGTATGCAAAAGGACACCCACTCTTCTTGAATCCCATTGGTGGCTCTTCCACTAGCACTGCATGACCCTCTCAGTTGCTTGATGAAGAACAGCACCTTGGAGGTGAGGATTGTATTGGCATATCCATGCAGCTACATCTTCGATTCTCAATCCAATCTATAGCTTCTGATTATTTGCAGTGTGAGAAGTTGACTTACTACAGCTGTCTCTATTAGGGATGGCTTATGTAGAGATCATTAAAAAATAGATGAGACTGATGCTCTGACTACCAGCATTAGTATTTTACTACACCTCTCATCTTCCTCAAAGTTTTTGGAGACTAGGGTCTCTCTTCTTCCTCAGAAAGCTTTTGCTCTGACCACCTAATGCTCTGACCACAAATTTTCTCTGACCACCTTTTGCTCTGACCACTAATGCTCTGACCACCAGCATTAGCATTTTACCACACCTCTCTTCTTCCTCAGAAAGCTTTTGGAGACTAGGGTGAATGTTGCTGGTTTTACACATCTCTTGTTATGATTTCTTTTTCTTAACCTATTCCAACTGCACTAGGTTTCTGGCTCTCCTAACTCAGGGCTTTAGCACTACTGTTCCCTCTACTTGGAATGTTCCTCTCTAAAAGAGCCATGTGGCTCATTCTTTCACTTTCTTTAGGATGTTGTTCAAATCACTCTCCTATTGGCCACCCTGTTTAATATGACCCCTGCACTTCCTATCCCACTTAATGCTTTATTTTCCTCCAAAGTTTCTCACCTTATATTTTTAATTTTTGTTATTGTATCACTCCAAGTTCCAAGAGGGCAGGGATTTTTGTCTCTTTTTGTTCGCTGCTATATTCCCTTTGCCTGGCACACAGTAGGCACTCTGGAAAGAAGGAACAACTTAAATGTTATATTTCCAGTTCTCCTCCCCTTTCTGATGAATGGGCTAACCTGATGCATTGCCCTCAAGACACAAAGGCAGGTCAGCACCAGTACTTCATGGCATTAAGACATGCAGATGGATCAGGAGCCAATACTTACCTATCAACTGCTAGTCTGTTCTAAGCATTTTGTATTTTGACTCATCATTTTGTCTGTCCAGTACCATCACCATCCCATCCCAACCATTTTTTGGAGACTTCCTTTCCTTCTTCTGAGAACTTCTCCTTGCCAACTCCATCAACAAAGCCACCATAAGAGCCTCCATGTTAACACAGAGTGGCTCCAGCTCTTGGGCTGCATTGTTAGGTGCAGGAATAGACCTCTCGCTCAAGCTAAACCAAAGACCTGCCTCAGAAAACTTGGAATCCAGACCAGGAGATCCAAACTCAGCCTGGTTGTTCTACTGAGTTGAGAAAATATAAGCCTGGGAGCTGCTTACTGGCAAGCCAAGTCTTCCTTCATGGAGACTGGCAAACAAGGAAAGCTGGTCTGCGGCAGAGAGAGGAACAAGCCTATAGAGAGGCACAGAGATGTGAGATCAAGTGTAGTCCTGAGGCCCTGGGAGTCCCTGATTTCAGTTCACTCGGGAGAGTTAGCTGTACTTCTCTCCTTGAATTTTAAATACCCCTGTGATGCTTATACTGCATTCTCCCATTTTTCTTAAACAAACTAAAGCTAGTTTTCTATCACTTGTTAAGAAAACTTTACTAATTCACTTAATGCTGACAGAAACCTGATGAGGCAGCTCATCTTTTTCTGATTTTGGAGATGAAGAAGACTTGGGAAGGTTATGTTTTCCTCCAGTTGCTGGAGGAAAGTAGCGGAGCTGGGATATGGTCACAAGCCAGCCTGATTCCAGAGCATGCATTGAGACTTCCATTCTGTTATTCAGTCAAGTCCAGCCATCCTGATGCTTTGTCTGTTAAAAATGGTTTATTTATTGTGGAGTTTTTACACATACAAAGTAGAGAGAATTGTACAATAATTCCCCATGTGCTTATCAATCAGCTTCAATCATTATCCACATTCAGCAGTCTTGTTTCTTGAAGGCCTTTTAAGTGGACCCTCAGAAATAAAAAATGAACTTTGTAGGATTTCAGGCATTGGAGTGGGGTCTATAGTATGGTTGTGCAAGGGTTCTCTTGTTCTACTCAGTCCGTGGAGAATGAGGGAAGAAAAAGAAGCACTGTGTTCAACAGGCTCAGACATGGAGAACTGTGCTGTCTACAGTTCTATCAAAGGCAGGAAGGTGGATTGGATGCTGGTGGGAGGGGGTGGCGGGTTTCCAGCCCCAGTGGAAAGTACAAAATGTTGGAAGACTCTTTAGAGTTAAAAGAAAAAGCAAATTAGCACAGCCCACTTCTCCCCCCGAAACAAATTGCATGTTTGTGATAGCCAGGTAAGATTAATGCTCAGATGTCACCATCTGAGAAACAGTCTTGAATCAGGATTCATTTGTTTTGACCTCGCTCTGGTCCTCTCTGCTCCTAGTTAATGATTTACAAGTGGCACCTTGGAAACAGCTAAGGGGTCCTCTCTCCCTGTCCTTTTTTAGGGCAGGAAGTAATCCCGGGCCTGGGGACAATCGCATCACCCCTTATTAGAGCTGCACCCAGGACACTGTTGGAGCTGACCAGAGCTTTGCTCAATGAGATGGCAGGTCCCCAGCCTGACACTCTGCTGACAGTTGCTGTTTCCTTTCTCTCTCTCTCCCTCATGCCAGAAGGACATTTATGTAAGCACCACTGGCTCAGGACTGAGTAGAACAAGTTAAGAAATGAAAAGGCTGGACTCAGCAGGATGGTAGCATGCATTCTCCCGTGCTGAGGGAGCACAGCCCAGAACTGCCAAGATGAGCTCGAGTCACTCTCAGGAGATTCCCGTCACGGGGGTTTCTTCTCCTGTCATGCTCTTCGGTGCCTACGACTTTATTCCTGGAATGGAGGCAGCTGCCAGCCCTAATACGTAGCTCACAGGGGAGTTGTGAGCATCAGATGAGATTGTGAATGAGGAGGCATTTTGTTAACTGCAAAATGCCATGCAATTTTAAAGGACTGTCATTTCCACTACTCTTCTCCTTATACCTGGACACCTGCCTCCCACACCCAGTTGTACCTCCTTTCAGCCTGAAATTCAAGTATTTTTACTGAAGAGGAAAGCTTCATTCAGGATCTATTTGTGAATGACAGCGACTCTTGCAAAGAATCTACCAATATTTATCATTCACATGCAAAAATGTGTCATACATATTTAGCAAGCGCCCCATGAATTTCTTGTGCCTAGCAACCAAAACAGAAAAAGGAGCATATGGAATCTGTGGTTGTTTGATACCAATTTGATCTGAATGAACAAACAAATTCCCCCATTTTTCCAAATATGAACCTGGTACCACTATTATCGCCTGTGAGTGGAGATAAATACGCTCTTGCTACTTGTATTTTATTAGCTATTTCGATTCTTTCAAAATGCAATCTTTATTCTTGGGAAAGAGAAAGAACCACTGGAGTGTTTTCGGACACTCCAGAGCACTTCCCTATTTGCTGCCTTTTCCAAGTCAAAACATTTGAACTTCAAGATTCTTTCCTCCCTACTGAGCACATTGTATCAGGCATCACAGCAGTCAGTTTTCTCCAGAGGAAAGCGTATGGCCCTTAACTCCACTTCAGGCAGTGAACCCTGTGGGAGAGTGTCAATAGAAAGAAGCCAGAACAAAAAACATCTTTTCTGTTGGGTTCTTGTCTGAAAGGTGCCTCCGCTCTGAGGAGGCAGATTCCAGCTCTACGTAAGGAAGAACTGTCAAGCAATCAGGGTGGCCAGAAGTTAGAGTGGACTCTCTCAAAGAGAATAAGTTCCTCACCAGCGAGTGTAGGCAACCACTTGGAATTGATTCTGTACAGGGAGTTTGAAAGTACAAGATGCTGAACTAGTTGTACAAAATGGCCCTGCCAACCCTAGGAGCCTATGGGTCTACAAGAGAGCTGAATGGTTTCAAAACAAAACACAGGAGGTCTCCTCTGTGATTATTGCTTGAATGAAATGGAAAGATCCTGCTTAAAAATATCTTCTTCATTGACACCTGAAATTCTGTCATCAGTAATTTCTTCCTTTGAGTCAAGCATTTCTCTTTTCCTGAGGTCTTTTCTTTCTTTGGGAAGGTGTAATAATTTTACAATTTCATCCTCGGGAAAAAAGAACTTACAAAGATCTTTTTCTCCCTGTTCTGAAAGAAAAAAGATGGAACCCCATAAAAATCACTGAGTGGGAAGCAAAAGAAGAAAGAGGAAAAGGAAAAGGAAGGGAGGGAGAGAGGGAGAGAGCGAGGGAGGGAGCGAGTATCTTCTTGCAAAAAGAACTTTGATAAACTCAGTGTGCCAATGGCCGCATCCAATCACCTAGGTTTTTATTGATACTGATAATCATTATTAAAACAAATAACGGTTTGAGCACTTACTACGTATCAGGCACTGTGAAGAACTCTTAACAAACAGAATCAAACAAAACTTCCAAGAACCCAGTGAGGTTTTATTATTCCCATTTTACATATCTGTAAACTAAGGTTTAGCAAGGTTAGGTACCTACCTAGATCACATAGCTAGAAAATGGAAGAGTCAAGAAGCTAAATCGGCCGGGCGCGGTGGCTCAAGCCTCTAATCCCAGCACTTTGGGAGGCCGAGACGGGCGGATCACAAGGTCAGGAGATCGAGACCATCCTGGCGAACACGGTGAAACTCCGTCTCTACTAAAAAATACAAAAAACTAGCCGGGCGAGGTGGCGGGCGCCTGTAGTCCCAGCTACTCCGGAGGCTGAGGCGGGAGAATGGCGTAAACCCAGGAGGCGGAGCTTGCAGTGAGCTGAGATCCGGTCACTGCACTCCAGCCCGGGCGACAGAGTGAGACTCCGTCTCAAAAAAAAAAAAAAAAAAAAAAAGAAGCTAAATTAGTGTCTGATGCACAGTTGGGATTCAGTAAATACTTACAGAATGAAGACATCAAATTTTAATCAGAGAGAGATGATCATGGGACACTCCTGTGTCATAAATCACTACCATTTTTATAGAGCAGTTTGACTCTAAAACCTGTGCTTACAACCACTCGTCGGCTGCCTGTCATCCTCCTATTTTTCTCATTTAATGACTTCGACCTTAGAGATCCCCTAAACACAAGCTACATGTGAAATTTACCCTGAAGAAAATATGCAAACAAATGAAATTAGAGTTTGTTTTCCACTTAAGACATTACTTTTTCTATCCTCTACTGACCTCCCTTTTCCTTATTCCTTAAAAAAGAAAATGTTACATCATTGTATTTTCTCACCTAGGAAAGTCTTCTTCATAAGTAGCAGCCACCCTCATTTCTACACCCTGGGACCCCAGGAGCGCCAGAGAGAGGTGTGGTAAGGAGAACAAATATATCAGAGTGAGGAATAAATGCCTGCCGAGCTCATTAGCACCTAGGCACAGAGAAAGAGACTGCTATTTTTATCAAATGTATCTTCTCTTAAATAAATTGCAGAGAAACTTGACAGAAAAGGGTTTCTTTGGAAATTTTTGTTCCTTCTAATAAAGACAGACTATCTTGTATGCCCTTTCCAGCCTGGTAGCTATCCTCAGACCTGTAACATGTGGGGTTGGAAAGGCCCTTGTGTACATTTTTACATTTGCTCCCTCATGAAATCTCTATCTCAGCTACTTGCTTTTCTGTTCTAGCCCAGGCGCAAACCTGACGGGAAACATAGAAAAGCTTTGTAACTCAGGTGGAGTGCCACCTCCACTACCAGGAATTAGGGCTTTGCCTCTTCCCTGTGATTCACCAGTGCAGTTTTGATCACTCAGTTCCAATGATATGATTCCTTTAGCCAAGGCTGGTTCATGACCCAATGCATGAGCTGAATTCAATTTCATTAGATGAGAATTTAATTATACCCACTTGCTTTCTCATGCACAACTTTGCCAACATTTTAGGGATGCTCCAGGATTATTTCCCTGCCTGGTTATGCATCATGCCCATCCTCAACCCTTGGGCCAAGATATTTGTCTTAAGCTCAGGAGTCATAGCCACCCGGATCCTCTGTGCTGACAGCTTGTACTTACAGAGTTAGCTCCCATTACTTAAACAAACACACACACACATGCACATGGGCGTGTGATACTTACTGCTTGTTTTCAAAAAAGACAAAAATGAGCCTAGGCCAGGCATGATGGCTCACACCTACAATCCCAGCAATGTGCAAAGCAGAGGTGAGAGGATCACTTGAGCCCGGGAGTTCTATGTTCTCCCTGGGCAACAAAAGGAGACTCTACCTCTATTTATTTAAAAAACAAACAAACAAAAAACTAAAAATACTTTTTTCCCTCCACTCTTCCTCCCAAAAGCAAATTTAAGGAGACTTTCTGTGTCTTCCTGTCTCATAAGCCAGTTTTTCCAGAATCTCCAAAATTAGTTGCTTCTTAAACATTCTCATTAACTACTAACATTCTCATATTGACTTTTTGAAGATTTGGCAAAATACACCAACAAACTTTAAGACATGCCTACACTGTACTCCAGCTTTTCTAAAGACGCAATCTGGTAAGTCTGCAAAGATTTTCACTCCACTATTGGTATCATAACAACCATTGATAACAACCAAAGTGTCCAAAATTAGGGATCTGCTCTGGTAAGTTGTGGTACCACCATATCATAGAACACTTGTCTACTAGTTAAAACTATGTTGTTAAGGTATTTGTTGGTATAGAAAATATTAACCATCTTTTTCTTTTCTTTTCTTTTCTTTTTTTTTTTTTTTTTTTTGAGAGAGTCTCACTTGCCCAGGTTGGGTGGACTGGCACGATCTTGGCTCACTGCAACCTCCACCTCGCATGCTCAAGCAATTCTATTGCCTCAGTCTCCCAAGTAGCTGGGGTTACAGATGTGTGCCATCAACACCCAGCTAATTTCTGTACTTTTAGTAGTGACAGAGTTTCACCATGTTGGCCTGACTGGTCTTGGGCTCCTGGCCTCAAGTGATCTGCCCACTTTGACCTCCCAAAGTGCTTGGATTACAGGCGTGAGCCACCACACCCAGCCTTAACCATCTATTGCTAAGTGGAAAAAAGCTACAAAACAGTATGTACAGAGATACAACCTCTGAAAAAGCAACCTCTATGGTCCTATGTGTATCCATCTATCTAGCAGAAATTCTTACAGGAGTATACACCGAAGGACAGACACAAGTTAACAATAGTTCTCTTTGGGTGATAGAATTTTATTCATTGTACTTTTTCTCTGCTCTGAATATTCACTAATTTTTAATTAGTGGGAAACAAATGATCTTTTTAAAAGAAAAAGTGCTGCTTTTTATTTCTTCTCTTGTCTCTGAAATCCTGGAAATTAGCTAAGAAGAGGATCACAGGTCAGACCCGGCTGCTGCTCCAAGATGTTAACTTCAGCTTCCACTTGGTTTCCACTCTGTTCTAACTGCACTGAACAAATCACAGTTCTCATGAGACTAAGACCAAACTCCTTCCCTAAAGATTGGCCTGCAGTCTCTTTTTAGAATTGTGTTTCCTTGCAATCTCTTTAGAAGTATAGAAAACCACTATTTGAGAATATATGCATTTCCTTCTAACATTTCTAGATTTCCTTCTTGACAATCTAAAGTTTAACATTTGATGAGTCGAGACACCATGTAGAATGGAAAGTATACCACACTATAAGTCAGTGAATAAATACCGTAAGTCAGAGTCAAAGAGTACCATACTCTAAGTCTGTCTTATCTGTGTTTAAACTAACTGTGGTTTTGGACAAGTTGCCCAAACTGAGACCCAGAGTTTCTGCCCCTCTAAAGAAAAATGAGTACCACCCATTCTGTCTACTCTGCCTACTCTATAAACAGAGGTTGCAAAAACCAAATAAGCTAATACATGAGGAGGAGGTAGTAGATCTATTCAAATATCTACTATCACTATCATGATTGCTATTATTGTCACTCTTGTTACTATTACTGCTCTCTTAACTAAAGAAACAAATAGATGATACTGCAATTTGACTTTACTTTCTGGAAAAGGAGAAAGAATATTCTGGAAGTCCAGTCCACCAAGTTATCCTTGGCCTATGGCATCAATCTATATATATATATATATATATATATTTTTTTTTTTTTTTTGAGATGGGGTCTCACTCTGTTGCCCGGGCTGGAGTGCAGTGGCGCCATCTCAGCTCACTGCAACCTCTGTCTCCTGGGTTCAAGAGATTCTCCTGCCTCAGCCTCCCAAGTAGCTGGGATTACAGGCACCCACCACCATGACTGGCTAATTTTTTTTTTTTTTTTGTCTTTTAGTAGAGATGGGGTTTCACCATGTTAGTCAGGATGGTCTCGATCTCCTGACCTCGTGATCCGCCCACCTCGGCCTCTCAAAGTGCTGGGATTACAGGCGTGAGCCATCGCACCTAGCCTGAGATCATATTTTTATACATTGTTATAAAAGATAAGACTTGCTTTTACAATGTCAGATGCATATAGTCTGCTTGCTTCTTAGGGAGAAGACCCTTGAACTCTATTGCTCATGCTCTTTTTCATCTACTCTTAGCTGCCCCTCACCTCTGCCTCTTTTCCCTGTAAAGAAGGGCCACCCTCAAGCTATTCCCTTTGGTTTTCTCTCACATATTGTCTGTGTCATTAGTGCTAGCTCCGAGCTAAACATGTACAAGTACTATATTCAGTAGATATGTGCTAAAAGAATAAATACATTCACTGAACACCTTTTAGGCGAAGCATAGTGATGAAAAAAAGCAGGGGAAGAGAGAAATTTCTAAAGAGCACTGGGAAACATTAACCAATAAGCTTGCAGTACAGGGCACCCACAGGCTCCTGGAAGAGAGAGAAGAGCCCACAGAGAAGCTGTAGTCAGAATGGGTGGGATTCACGAGTCCTCTTCAAGGTCTTGGGGATCCTGAGCTCTATCTAGGACCACTATGCTGGCCAGGGTTCTGGAACAAGTAGCAAAGAATTTGGTTTCTCGGGGTGGCGACAGAGGGAGAGCTGCCCAAGGTGCTTCCAGAGATAAACACATACCCAGAGTTAATCCTCTGACCTAGACTAAGCCCAGGAACATAAGACCTCAAAGCTGATGAGCCACGTACCTACTCAAGGCGAAAGCTCCTTCTCGCACTGTGTAACTCATGATTCTCATGACCCCTGGGGGTTGGAGAGATCTGGACTAGGAGCCGGGGGCCTCTGATTTTGCCAGCCACTGCTAATAACCTCTGTCCAGCCCAGGTCAACCTTCCTGACAATTTGAGAAGCGCTTTATCTTAATTCTACCCTACCTCAACTTCCATCTAACCTGGAATTCCTTATTCCAGCTTACTTTCCAGATCTAAGTTGTAGCTACAAAATGAAGGTGTGAATGGGATGACCTTTCCTATCCACGTCAAGGTTCCATGAGTATTTTTAGTTACTTATTCAGTCAATAAACTTGAGTGAAGCCATGCTATGTGCCAGCAACTCTAGGTTCAAAGATGACAATTACGTGGTACTGCCACAGAAAACCTCACTGTCTCATGCCCTGCAAAGACATACAAGAAGAGACCCTTTGGTGGGGCAAAGCAGGAGGGGAAAAGTTCCCATGAAGGCTGTCCTGAGAGAGAGGTAGCAGACCAGTATTCCAGGTCTCCTGAGACCTCATCTAGCAGCTTCTGAAGGCAGTGTCATGAAGTGTTAAACTTGGCTTCAACATCACAGTGCATGGGCTGGAATCTGTCAAGTGTCTGGTGGCTGTGGCCAGTGAGGTTGTGAGAAATGGACCAGTTCACAACATATACCTGTCAAGTTGATATCATATCTAGATATTTTGTTCTCCTCATCTGAAAAAAAATTCATATAATAGCAATTAACACTCTCTTTCCAGGGTTATGTGTGGCGGTTGAGTGAGGTAATTCATGTAAAGCATGAGATCTGGAACATGGTAAATATTTAGCACACACTCGGCTGTTTTTGAGATTATGAATAGAATCTTTAGACTAGATTTCATGTAAAAAGGCTTCAGATATTTCTTTTTTAACTTATCTTTCAGAAAATAAACATATGGAGGAAAGATAACATAAAATTGTACAAAAGGGAAGAAGTTCGTTGAAGAAAATGATCATTTGTAAAAAGCTTGGTCGCCACCTGGAGACAGGTACAGCAGATAAAGCTCCCCAGATCAACTGTCTCAGAGGTATCAAAACTCTATATTTAGGCATCCATATGTTCCTGCTGCCAGCGTTGCCCATAAATACAAACATTTCAGGGCACACAGCAGCAGTTTTCAGAAAGATTTCCCTTTTAGGAGAGGGAGATGCTGCAAAGCTTAATCGGTTCTAAGTGATTCTCAAATATTGTATCAATTTACAGCAGAAAGGTCACCGTGAATAAACACGAGGATTCTGTTCAGTGTCTGGGATTTAGCAGACTAACTCCCACTAATGTTAATGGGGCCATGCTGCCAAATCCCCAACCATCACCCTGCATGTTTGCTCCAATCCCTAACTTTTGAGATTGTAATATATTTTCCAAATCAAAGCTGATCCTGAAATGGGCCCAACGAATCTCTGCATAGTTAGACAGGGACAGTGTGGCTGAAGTCTGGGGACGTGGCAGTGCTCAAATAAATGGTATTAAGAGGGTTTGTTGGAGCCAGGCATGGTCGTGCATGCTGGTAGTCCCAGCTACCCTAAAAGCTGAAGTGGGAGATCGCTTGAGCCCAAGAGTTTGAGGTTGCAGTGAGCCACAGTCATGCTACTGCACTCCAGCGTGGGCAACACAGCAAGATACTTTTCAAAAAAAAAAAAGGATTTGTTGAAAGGCATGTCTTCACATTGTCTACCCAATTCAGCTCAGCTTCCTTTGCCTGATGTGCAGCACAGTCCATTATCCAAACTCACCTCCCATGACTTCTCTCTGTGAGCTCCAGACAAAACAAGATTCCCCAGTTCTCAGCCGGAGGTGAATGTTTATGTTGTTTCCTACCCATTTCTCTCTTCTTTGGGGGGACCCACCTCAATATCACCTTCTTGGTGAAGTTTTTTGATATCAACCTGGGATCATCATTGTTTCCAAACATTGCAGATTCTCAGTTCCATGAAATAAGCTCACATCTCTCCAGCCTCCCTCATGGGCCCAGGAGTATTGGCTCGGCTCCTTTTAACACAGCTCACATTTTTTGGGTAGCTTCTCCAACCTACTCTACCCATATCTATCTGTTCTGAATCTAATCTAGGACTCCATGTCTCAGTCAGGTTCAAGATGAAGTGGCTCCTATTGCCCAAACTTTTCATATTCAGAAACCCAAACTTTTCATATTCAGAAAATCACAACTAGGTCACAGCTTCCAGGAGTCTACCCAGCCTCTGCTGATCTGCTCAGAGAACTAACTGGCCCACAACATCCGCTCCCAGGTCAGCTCAGGCTGTCCACAAGGCAAGGTCCAGGATACCCAGCCACTGTCCACTACAATATGATGGGATGGCACAGGTACTGGTCCCACAAATGGCAGATAGCACTGGCCATCCATGGAGTGGTGTCTGGGCTGAGTGATGAGTCTCAGAATTGTTTCACCCCCTTGGCAAACAGACAAACAAACAAAATATATGTACATATATATCAAAAAGTAAAGAAAAACTTTGTTGGTCTTTCCATGCTTTTCCATGGAAAAGTCTTTCCATGCTTTTTATTGATAAAAAGCTTTCCTATCCTTCCACCTCCCCAGCTCACATGTACACACAGCAGATCTGATGTTTCCCCTCTTGGAACTCAGAATCCTTTGAGCACTGACTAAGGCAGAGATCCCATTCTGCCTTCTAGGGTTGTCTTATTCTTCTCAGGTTGGTTGCAGGCCTGGTGAGAGTAGGGAGGACATCATATCTGTCTGTATATTTCCTGTAATACCTCATACAGAGCCTTGCACAGCGTCGGTGCTCAGGAAACCACTGGATTGAAGGACTTTCTATTGCTTTGTTATTTTTGGAGATTTAGACCTTTTAAGAAAAGGAGTTGAAAGTTGGGAAAGTGGAAGTATATTTACAGATGATAGATCCTTTATGTATTAAGTTAGCTAAACATGTTTTAGCAAACATCCCTCCCCTTTGGAGTCAGGAAGAACTGGTCCATTTCTCACAACCTCATTGGCCACAGCTACCAGACACTCAGAACACTGGCGGGGGTGAACAGTGGATCTGAGTCACATCAGTAACTCATGTGTTGACATTCAGCTCCACTGTCCTTTCAGAGGCCTCTGCATTTATTCACTGTCCTTACCTACAGCCCTTGTTACTCAAAGCTGACAAGAGCCACTGTGTACCTATTAGCCTTAACTACTCATTTAGGTTCAGTTCAGCCAGGTCTGTCTTAGCCAACACACACTCCATCTGGGGGATAACCACTAAATGAACATAAACTGTTGGGTAGTCACGAAGCTGACTCCCCACATCTGGCTCACTGTGCCTGGGGGGCTGTCAGAGCATTGGCTGCAATGGGATTGATAATTTACCCTTTGCCTGCCCTAATTGTTTCCATCCAACCTGCAGGAGGTCTGGAAGTATCTAAGGCAAAGGATAGCCTGTGCTCCCTCTCTCCATTTTCTCACAGACCACTCACAAATCTAGTGGATGTGTTTGAGTCCTTTACCTAGCCTCTATTTTGCTCTTTCATCTGGTTAAAGACGTGGTAAAATTGAATACTAATACCCACATCTTCTTCCTGGAGATTCCACCTCCCTTACCTTTATGACACTGCCCTACAACTCCGGTTTGCTAACTGGCTCTTTTCAACCTCTGTCTTAGGTGCCTCCTCCTCTGTCCACTCCAGGTTCTACCCGTGGTCAGCCCGTCTTGCCACCATGAAAGTTGCATCCATGGCCACTGCTTTCACTGCTCAAGCCCTGAAAATTGTGGTTAGTCTTCCATCCACAGCTTCTTATCATTAATGATTTAAACAAGGGCAGCTCTGCCATGAGAGCCTCCCACTTCCCTTTTCCTTCTGTCATAATTTATCCTCCAAATACGAGATTCTCTTAATCTTGCGCTATTGCTCTGACTCAGTTGATCTCAACCTTTGAGTGTGAAAATTAAAAATACTGATGCCCAGCCTATGGCATCAGAGATTCTAAGATAGGAGGTCTGGAGTGGAGCAAGGGCATCAGTGTTTTTACTGTACTATTTTTCCACTACTCATTGACATAAATGTTGTTGCTCTTTTTTTCTGAGAAGTTGCTTTTTCATAGCCCTTCTCAAAAACTGAGACTTAAGTGTTATTATCCCTGTGTTTCCAGGGTTCCAGGCCCTGCAGCAGGAGCTTAATATTTGGTTATTATCTTAAGTAAGGTATCCGTACAATTGGGTTTGCCCAGGACAGACCAAATTTCTACTCATTGTTCTGTCATTCCATCCAGTTGGCTACCCTGGCCCTTTCATCCTCAAAGGTATCCAATTTTGAACAAGAAATCATGTAATCCGACCAACCATAAGGGTACCTAAAGACGTGAAAATTTGTGTTATGGGCTGAGTGGTGCCAACCCCCCCAACACACACACCAAAAATTCATATACTGATAATCCTAATGCCCAGTACCTGCCTTTATTTGGAGACAGGGCCTCTAAATAGGTGATTAAGTTAAAACGAAGCTCTAATTCAATCTGACTGGTGTCCTCATAAGAAGAGAAAATTTGGACACACAAGGTGACACCACGGCTACAGATGCATAAACGCCTGACCATGTGAAGACATCGTGAGAAGATGATCATCTGCAAGCCAATGAGAGAGGCCTCAGAAGAAACAAAACTTAGCACCTTGATTTTGGACTTCCAACCTCCAGAACAGTGAGAAAATAAATTTCTGTTGTTCAAGCCAGCCAATCTGTGGTATTCTGTTATGGCACCAGCTCTAGCGAACTAATACACTTAATAAAATGTGAAGAAAACAAAACCAATGTAAATAATGTTTTCTAAGTTCCCTCTAAATAAAGTTTTCCAACGCTCCAAGATGAATGCTTACACCACTTTTTAAAAAACCTGCTGTCTTGAGTTTAGATCTTTTGGTTTCTTCAACTGTACTATAAAAGCTTTTCCTTAATGTCTTCACAGGATGTGTTTAGCTTTCATACATTCTGAGTCTATAAGACCATTCTCAGATGAAACACTGAGACGATGACAATAAATGTTGTATATGGTTACAATGGGTAAAGCATAGTTTCTGTCCTCAAGGAACCATGCCCTGATCTAGAATTGTCTCATCTCCACACAGCAAGTTACCAGCAAAGTGACTTTTGTGAGGACTCAGAGCAAGAGCACTAAGCCAGACTGGAGGAGGGTTAGAATAGGTTCCTTGGTGAGGGACAGCCAAACTGATTTTTAATGGGTGCAGAGGAACACGTCCAGTGAAAGGAGGTAGACAGACAGGTATTCCCTGCAGAGAAAAACAGTTAAAAAAAAAAAAAAAAAAGAGAGAGAGGTGAAAAGGTAACAATGTTCTTTCTAGTGCTTTTAAAACCACTCCCACCTAGATTTTAAGTCCAGTCATTTTTCTCTGTCCACAGAGATCACAGATAGTATAACTATCCCTCATATTTTTTACCCTTTAAATATTTAAGCACTTACAAATTACAAATTCCGCCCTTTCAGCTTTTCTTTCCTCAGGTTAAGCAACTTCAGTTTCTCCAGGCTATTCTCCAAACTTTTAAACCAATTTGATGCACTGCCACCCACTACTTGACCAGTGTACACGCACACGCACGCACATGTGCACACATATGCACTCACATACAGCTGTGCACAGGCCAAGAGGGCCTTCAGTTCACCAAAGGTCTCTTAAATTTAAGAGGCTGTATCAGTGATGTTCTCTCACAAAACACAAATTAAGGTTACACCTATCACATAGCTATGTGAACCGTAAAATCGTCAGTGTATTTTCTTTATTACATAGAAAGCAAAAGACCGAGACCAATGGTCATTCTGAGGGAAGACTCTATCCTCTGAAAGAAAGTGTTTTCTTCTCCATTGCTGACAAGTGAATTAATAATTTTGCCATTTGTAGGTGTTGGGAAACATCACAGAACTGAAATAGATCAACCCCACTGATATGGGATGCATTTCTACCAGGAAACACTACGGTTCTTCTAATCCTACATCAAGGGATAAATACAACAGACCTTGTTTTCCACACAGATTCCTATTTCTTTCACACCCAAGCATATGTTAAGAGCTCTCAAGCAACACTCTTCCTCCGTCTCTGGGAGACGTCTTAAAACATTTTTAGCTTACCAAACACAAAACGGAGGAGGATCTGTTTCTTTACTCAAGGATAATCATCTTCAACTGCTTATTTATACTGCAGATAGAAACCTATAGATTGAAATGAACATATTTTCATTCTAAAGTTGGCATCTGTGCTGCCATAGTTGAGATGCAACAATCGTGTTTGAAAAGCAATCGTCCAGGAAACCCCACGTTGCTTTACAATGTTCAAGCCAAGTGCTCATTGGAATTAGGTGAGTAGCACCAAACAATTGAGAAAGATCGCTTCTCAGCCTTTTGACTAAGATCAAGTGAAGAACTGAGAAAGAACACTAGCCTGCTGAAATAATGGGACCACATGTAGGCAGAAAATACCAAAAATGAGAGTAAAGTGTTGTGGCTAAAAAGTAATGTCTTATGACATGTAAATAAAGGATCAATCTCCCTTGAAGAACCCACTGAGAAATGTGCTGTGTAATAGAGTAGCAACTAACCATACATGGCTATTTAAGTTAATCAAACAAAATTAGAAATTCTGTTCTTGATTTGCACTAGCCATGTTTTAAGAGCTCGGTAGTCACATGTGTCTAGTTGTTGCCACATTGGGCCTCATGAAAAGGAATCCCCATCATTACAGAAAGTTGTGCTGGCAGCACTGGTCTAGAGAGATCTGCTTGACTACCGGGTTAGCATTGTGTTAAGCATCAGACTCAGACCCTGAAGAGATCATGGAGAGAACAGCATGCCTGTCAAGTGTAATGATTAATCCATGGCAGGAAAAAAATATGTGGTGGAAAGAAAAACAAATTCCACTCTTGGAATGGGCTAACATGATGTAGTATTGATATTTGTGTTATAAGAAATAGGCAAGCAGGGGAAGTTCTGAGCTGAAATGGAAAGGAGTTATTAATAATACTATTTGAATATCTCACCACTCCCTTACGAACATTCATAAAACATTGATTTGGAAGAAACTATTCATGAAAAGTCTCTCTTCATCTGTTAGTGGCTGATTGAATTTTATTGGTCATTCCTCAAATATTCAACCATCACTTACTTCCTACCCCCAGTGTTTTGCTGTTATAACATTTTTGATCATGCATTTAAATAAACTCTCAACCAAAAAGTGCAGACTCTTCCTATTTTACAAAAAAGGCAAGAATTTTATTTTAAACAAATCCTTAGTTGTGTGTTACACCATGTCCATATCTAAATCAAAATTGATAATGATAATTCAAAGGGAGCAAAGGGCTTCATAAAAGCACATTACCCAGATACTTCTCTTGGCCAATATTTTAACTAAATATACAGTGGATATGAAAGGTACAGTATGGCACTTAAATAAGAGCAAAAAGAAGGAAACATATTCACAGTCCAAAGCAATAGGTTTTTGAACCTTTGGTATATGTCTCAAATAAGTCACCGTAAACACATGTTAGCCAATAGTGTTTAGTTCCAGGTCTTTTAAGCCAGTAATTTTGTGTGTGTGTGTGTGTGTGTTTCAAAAAATAACTGAAAAAATAATAAATCAGGATTGACTTGGGATGATTAAGGTCTCTGGTGTAAGCACACAGGTAAATTTAAATCATGGCAAAATGACCGTGCAGCTGTCTTGCACAACAAAACTATGTAAGAAAATGAGTGAGATACACCAGTTACAAATGCTGTGGCTCAGGTAGACACTCTTGTATTAGCCAAAAAAAATCTTCTTAATCTTAACCAAAGCCCACAAGCTGAAAGGCAGAAATAACCTGAAGCTCGTAACCGTGTGCCTAACAGTGCAACAACAATCTCACAAAAGTGTTGTAGTTGCATATTGCAGTTCCCTCCCTCCCACCCATCCCCCATCCCTAATAAACAGCACCAGTGCAGTGTGAGTTAGAAAATTGGAAAGATTGAGACATTCCTAAGGTTTTCATCATGACTAAGGGTCAGTGAGATGGGGCTCTAATGAAAACCTCTGCCATGGCCATTCTCCAGTAAGCACCCCATGTAATTCCCTCTAAGTTTGCAAATAAACAATATTAGGTCTAATGTAAGGCCAGATTCTGAAAAAAATAGTTGGCATGCTATTCTGGATTGAGGGAAAGGGGCATGCTAGTGGGGGAGATACATGAAGGGTGCCTCAAGGATGTTTGTCCCATGGCTCAGGATAAAGGGACGTGTTGAGATAGGTCACAAATTTTATATCAATGAAGTACTCAACTCACATCATTCACCAGAATAAAGAGCTCAGCAGGGCTAAGTCCTACTTGGTAGCTGTGCAAGTTCAGTGTTATCAGGATTAGGCTGGGCCATAAACAGAAAGGGCCCAAAGAAGTCTAATTCATCCATTTCATCACTCGACCCAGTTGTCTCTGTGGAACCAATTAGGTGATACGTGAAAATGGTTCCACTTTTCTTCCTCTCCCATTGATGCAAAATCTTCTTTTATCCAGTCTTATCCTACATCTTAATGGTGAGAGTCACATAAATGAGGGTGGATACAGCCACCTCTGAGCAGTCATCTGCCTTGGGGCTCCTTGCCATCCCCCAGACCTTCGTGAAACCTTCCCTCTCACACATAGGCAGAGTCACTGGACTGAGTCCTGCCAAAATTGGGAACACTGACCCTGGGCAGGTCCTTGTTACGAATCTCATAGATTGACTTTCTCTTGGCCTGAGCCCCTCGCACAGCCAGCTTGATCTTGCGCCATCCCAGGTGGTTGAGTTCAGCCAGGTTGAGCACAACACAGATGCCACTTACAGCAAACATGAACACTAGAAAGACAGTCTTCTCAGTTGGCCGGGACACATAACATTCCACCTCCTTGATGCAGGGGTAGCGGTTACACTCATACAGCCCTGGGACACTAAATCCATAGAGAAAATATTGGCCTACCAGGAACCCAATTTCCAGGGCATTTCGGAACACCACTTGGATAATGTAGAAGCGGGAGATGCCTTCCTGCCTTCTGAGCTTGGATTTTGATGCAGTGCGTAGCCCTGATGGGTGTGGAGTCAGCTCCTTAACCTCTAAACAATCTGGCTCTGTCTCCTTACTGGTGTTCTCTGTGTTCTGCAGCACCCCATTGACAATAGCATTTTGCAACTTCTTATCTTCTCGTTTGCTCCCACCACTGCCCGCACCCCCAGTTCCTCCAGGACCTCCTATGGACTCAGGGGGGTCTCTGTCCAGGGCTAGGAAGACAGTAGAGTAGCGGCGTTCTCGCTGCTTGGCGGACTGATGCACGGAGTAGGTGATGAAGCAAAGACTGGGGGTACACACCATTATGATCTGGAAGACCCAGTAACGTATGTGGGAGATGGGGAAGGCGCGGTCGTAGCAGGCCTGGTTACAGCCGGGCTGCAGGGTGTTGCACACAAACATGGTCTGCTCATCATCGTACACCGTCTCCCCCACAATGGCCACAATGAGGATCCGGAAGATCACCACCACAGTCAACAGGATCCTGAGCAGAGGAAGAGGGAGGGAGAGAGGTTCTCACGGGCTGCGTCACTGACAGGAAACCCCTGCTCCTCCCTTCCCTTTGCTGATGTTTACCAGTCGTTTGACTGGGGAGCTGTCCATTCCGGGTTGGTACTGAACTGGGGATCTGGGAAAGCTTTTTGTCTCCTCCTTTTCTGCTGAGTGCTAGTAAGCTGGGACCATTTCATATTATAGAGATCCCAGGTACACACAACATCTCCAGACACTGGACATAGTCTACTTGCAACGGATAGATTTCATCTCTCTATATAGAATGTATAGAAACACAAAACACACCTTCACTCTGGATATGGCAAATGCACACAGAATACCTTTACAGACGGTGCATGCTTCAAGGTCTACGCACAGAGTGTGTGTATATAACTACTCCATGGGTATATTTAGTTTATTCTCAACATGAATATTAAATTTAATGCTTTATAGAAGCAGATGGCTATGAATACATATTTATATATATTGAACTCATATATATATATATATATGTGTAGAGAGACATAGATATACAGACACAAAAATGGCAATTGGGTGTGTAGGCTCGGTAAGTTTACACGGCCAAATAAGTTTAGTTTAGTAATTATTGGTTGAGAAAAGAGGCATCTGCTCTGAAGAGCAAATCCATCTCCCCATTTGCCCTTCTCTGTCCAAATGCAATCCTGCCTTCTTTGTAGATTCTATTTAGGGAACCGGATGGAGATTGGCTCTGACTCTGGAGAGTGGAGGGACCAAGACTGAGCCAGTGGCTTCTTTTCTGATGTGGGAAGAGTGAAGCCCCAGTGGTGCTTGATGGGGAAGGGATGGGCAGTTGGTCAGGAGTAGCTAGAGGAGGGGGGCATCGCGGGGCGTCGGGTAATCCCAGGAACACCAGAGCCTTGACTTAGGACGATGGGGAGGAGGCAGAGGACGGGCTGGGGGTTGGAGCGGGGGATTCAGTCCGGGTGTGAGAAGGGACTCCCAGGGCCACCCGACGGGGCCCGCTGACTGCCGGCTCGTCGCCCTTACCTCCCGATCATAGTGGAGTGCTGCTGCACCGCGGCTTCCAGCAGCCTCTCCAAGATGGTCCATTCCCCCATCGCTGTGCATCCGGAGGCAGCAGACAAAGACTGGGCAGCACCGGGCACGTTCCCGCTCCTGGCCCCTCTCCGGGCCGCACCTCCAGAATGGGAGTGAATTGCCTCCCAATTAAAGAAGCAATTTTTTAAAAAAAATCCTCGAATCCCCCTTTCCTTTTATTGTACTTAAAAGAGAAGAAATGGGGAAAGAAATCCAAGCGCGTCCGGGCCGATGGGGCAGTTGGCGCGGTCCAGAGAGAGGGCAGGAACCTCGGGCGCCGTCCGGGGTTCGGGTCTGGATCCCGCGGACGCCGGGACGAGGGGCGGGGTGGCAGCCTGCAGGTCTTCGAGCGCTCGCCAGCCCAGGAGAGGTCTCGGCGCCGCTCTCCGCTGCAGGTTGAGGGCCGGGGGAGGGTCCGGGCACCGGCTCTGTTCCTGCTACTTCGGCGGGCACCTGGCGCTCCTGCGCGGCAGCCTGCGAGGCCGGGGCGGAGCGCGCGGAGCCGAATGCTGGGCTCGGGGATCCGCGGCCGCCGCCTCTAATCCGCCCTTAAGTAGTCTCCGCCTGCGTCACGCCAGGTCGGCGGAGGGGAGCAGAGCGCGCCGTGCGGCTGTCGCTGCGCGTCGGAGCCCGAGGGGCCGGGGACGCGCGCGGGGGGGAGAGGGGCAGGAGTCCTGGGGGCCCGGCGGGGAGCGGGGCGATTTCGAAAAAGAAGGACTGCAGCGCCCCTCGGGGCTTCTCGGGGAGCCCAGGTAACCTCACCTGACCGCCAGACCCAAGCAGGTGGAGGAGGAGCCGGGAGCGGACGCGTGGGTGAGTGGGGAGGGGAGTGAGTGGGTATCTTCTCTTCTCTCGGTGCATCCCTCACCTTTTCGCTTTTGGCCTTCGGGAGACAACTGAAATTCCTTCCCTAGATGGAGATGCTGGCTGAGGGAGGGGGAGGGGGAGTGGGGGCGACCACTTTTAAATCTCCCTTACGGGACGGAGGGGCTGAGAGTGCTTCTGGAGAGTGGCTGCGGTTCGGTGCCTCTGTGGATCCGACACTGAAGTGGGAAAGGCTTGATGGGAATCCATTTAGGCTGAAGGGTAAATGCAGGTGTGGAGCTGTCTCTCGGTATGGGGATCAGGGTACAAGAGCGCATCTAACAGGTGCCTCGCAATGAGCGAGTGGGGTGGCTATGGTTAAGTCTCGCTTCCCCTTGCGCTAACCCAGATGATCTGCTCTTTTTAAATTATTGTTATTATTTTACTAGTGGGAAGGGCGGGGGGATACTCGTCAGGTGAACTGTGATTTAATCTGAATTTAAGACCCAATATTCTGCTAGCAGAAACAGAGCCACACACAGCCTCGCCCTGCCCCCACTTTCCTTACTGGGTTTGGCTTTCTCCCCTCAACCAGCAGATCCCGGTTTTTAAAATTCACCTTGTGTTGTCAGTTCCGTCTAGAGCAACTACTTAATTGGTCGCTGAAAAATGGAAACAATCACACTAAGCTGCTAATTAGCCCAGGGGTCGGTATTAGGAGACACTGTAGTTGGGAGTGTTTGATGTAAATGTACAAAAGTACGATGGGAAAGTCGTTGTCATCCTTTTGAAAACACAACCGTGAAAGGGTTGCTAACTTGTCCTAGACATATAAAGGGACTTGTCCTAGGCATATAAAGGGACCTAGCCTTAATTATCCACAGGGATCATAGCACATATGTGTATTATATAAGCCACACCATGGTGAGCCTTCACGTCTGGAACAATCGAGGTGGTTGGGTAGCTGGTGGCCCAGGGACTGGGAAGAAAGGTGCAGGGCATGTCCCTGAGTCCACTCACAGTGTACTTCTTCATAAAATGATGTTTAAACACATGGCGTAAGCTTCGCCATCAGAAAGATCACTGAAATCCTCTGCTGGGGTTGACACCTTTACCCCAAGAAAGCAGCCTTTCACTACAAAGGAGTAAACGTGTCCACTAACAATGGAGAGAGGGATGAAGCATAAATGAAACATTAGGACTAGGGCAGGCATTTCTTAGTTTCCTTCTGAACACGGAGGAGGTTCAAGGGTGAGGACGAATGGATATCCTATTGTCCACTTAGCTTCCAGATGGAATGTGATCCCCTAGCCCAAACTTGGTGTGTTTTCCCAGGTTTCCCTTCTACTCCCCTTGGCCCTAGGTTCCTGTATTCCCTCCTTGTCTGGCAGACTCTTTTATAGTAAATGATCTTAGACAAGGAGTAAATGAGTAAGTCCAAAGGGAAATCTGTTTAACATCTTTAAATGTCCTAAAATAGGCTGCACAACCGAAAATTGTCATTTTACGTGTTGGCTTTCCCAAACCGTTAAAGATTATGATCCTAAAAACATAGACTGCAGAAAATGCAATTTTCAAGCACCACGCTATGACTGAATTGTTGATCATTTGTGTATTATTTTGAAATATACTTTAATATGCCATATGGATTCCACATATAAACATGTGTAAACAACATAGGTGTATAAATGCACAAAGACGCATATATATAGAACCTGTATTTTAAAACTCATCTATTGGACTGTGTAGGCTACTTTTAAATAAAAATCTTAGGATCACCACCACACTTAGGAAATAACCATTTTTATTTTCAATAACCACTCATAAATTTCACACTTGCTACGTTGTACTTCCTCCTTCAAGTCCAGTCAACTCCATTTTCAATTAATAGTTTGTTCTGATAAAACAAATGTGCATTAAATGTGCATTAAATGTGAAATGGTTCTCTGTGGATCCGGGCATCTCTGTTTCCTCAGGGCATTATCTCATCTTGATAGATTCTGATTATCTCAATTTCCCTCTGATTGAAGATGCCCATTTAAGGGAACTGGAAAGTTCTTTCCATTACCTCTTATTTAAAAGCCATTCTGTTTATTAAAGTAATAGTTTTGGATGAAAAACACTGAAATTCGTAGAATGCTCATAGAATAAACTTTGCTGCAAAACAGACTGTCTGGGGATCTTCACTAAAAATACAGATGCTGCAATCCCATACCAACTCTGCTAAATTGAAATCTGTGGAAACAAGATTGAGGTAGCTGTATTATTAACGGGTTCTCATCCATGGCTCCAAAAACAGTAAAAACCTGAGAACTTTTAGTTCCATGACTATTAGGTCAGGAATGAATCCTAGGGACGAGGAAATCTATCATCCACTTGTTTCATAGATGTTAAAACTGACCCAAAGCTTAGATCGCTTCCCTAAAATCATATGGGTAGCAAAGGAAAAGCTATGAAGAATGTGGTATTCAGAATCCTAGAGATCAAAATTATTTAAAAGTATGAACAAAATGTGTTATTTGAAGAAGAAAAGGGGAATTAAAGTGGGAACATGCTCACCTCCAAACATTCAGAGGAAAAAAATACCTAGGTTGTTGACCTTGCAAATCTGTGTCTTACCAAAGAGTATTTTCCATTAACAGAGCAGGGAAATATTCTCCACATCTAGTGGGAAAAACTGCAAAGGCATGGAGCAAAGGGCGTGGTTGAATGTTATAATACAGGAGAGAATGTAGAGTTACTAACAATGATTCCATTTACTATATGGGGTGTCTGGATTTGCTCTTATCCTTACATGTGCTCAAAATTTCATTCTCTTCTCAACCACAGACTCCCAGGTGAACCTTTTAGCTTTGCAGCTTCATATGTTTGGTAAATGAAACCTCACAGGAGCTTTGTATATGTTGTAAGAATGAACATTAATCTACCGACCTCTATTCTACTGGACCGTACATTCCTAGAGATCAGAGAGCATGCTCATATATCATGGTTCTTTTCATAGTGTCTTTAAACTCAAGCATTTGTTGAAAGAGAAGATCAGCTATTCTGGCTCTCTATTCCCCTCAGCCTGGCAGAGCTGCACTTTTCCTGAGGGAGAAGTGTGTCCTGGGTCTCCTCCACAATCACAAGTAATATTCAAGTCATAGAGAAGAAAGGGGCTCCCTCTGCAAAGTGAAAGTTCCTACACACTTAAGATAGCCTGGACCCCTCAGTACAAAGCCTTCTTACTAACCACCAGCCCCCTGCCCTCACTTCCATTCTTCTCTCATTACTGCAGTCCAGACACCTGCTGAACTAACCAGGGGAGTGCTGCTGAGCAGGTAAGGCTTGGGCTGCAGCACCAGAGAGGCAACCCCAGCGAGCTGAGCTCAGTCCTGGATACTTCTGCCCTGGGAAGCACCAGCATCTGTAGGCTCCTGAAGTTTGTGTGGCTTGGGAGGGACTGCATTTGATTTGGAATTGATCTCTGTGTTGAACTCTCCTACGTTTCATTCACAAACAGCTAGGATTGACTGAGCTTTATCTCCCCCAGTGGCCTATATACATCTGTTTCCTAACGAAACCATCAAATTGTCTTCTTAAGGGGCAACCCCAACCTGTCTTGGGAGACTCAAAAGGACATAAGTGGCAGATGGAATCTATTTCTCTTTGTTGCAGAATGGTTTTTCTCTTTTTTTCTTTTGTGTGTCCTTCCCTGTGTATAAGCCTCAGTTCAAATGTTTAGGGAAACACTTGTTTTTGCTGTTCAGACAAAATTTAAGAAGTAATGTGTCCAAAGAGTGTAAAGCTGTCCAACCTACCAATCTTAAGTAGCCCTAAATATAGCGGCTTGCTTTGTGATCTAAGATTCTCCAGAATCTGCTATCTTCAAAATTATTTTGCCATCTCACAGACGCAAATGCCGAATCGTGTCTTATAACCAAGAGATTATGTATCCAAATGGTAGGGAAATCTAAAATCCTCTGCCTGCTAGTTCATTGAATAAAAGAGTATATATCCTTTTTAAACAATTACATATACAAATCCTCCCATTTGCTGACTACCTTGTATATAGAGAATATACCTATGTGTAATAATATCTCAGGGATTAATGTAATATGGTATTGTGGCCAAAGCAGATGTGTGAAATCACAGCAAATAAATTAACACTGCATTAAGAATCAAGTCATCCCTGCTGACACATAATCTTTCACTTTTATATCAAGTCGTGATTCCCATTCACATCAGGAGCTTCCCAGGGGGACTCATTAAACCCACACAAAGAGATTTCTTTGAAGTCAGTGCTATTCCCATGAATAGCATTCAGCTACAGTGCTGAAGAGCCTGCCTGCCTGGTGTCTAGGCACCCTTCCCTTCACTCTCATTGTTGCTGTCCAGCCAGAGGCCCAGCAAGGAAGGATATAGCAGGGCTTCCTGCCGAGAGCCTTTCTAGTCTGTATGAAAGAGATGAGGAAATTGCAGGGGAAATGCACATCGGTAGCATCTGCCCTTGACAGAATTGTTAAGCTGGGAGAATATATTTCTTTTCCCACATGTGCCCTTCCTGCTCTTCTTCCACATCAGAGTGTACTGCTACAAGAGCTAAAAGTTGGATCCATCCTGGTGCCAAGGTTATTATGAGGAATTGGTATTCATCCCAAAGGAACCTTCTATAAGATCTGAAGCTTACATTCAAGGTTCCTTCTTGTGCTCCTGATTGTATGTGGACTCCTCTGGTTGTCTGATATCTTGACTTCCTGAAATTCAGCTAATTTCTGTTTTTCCTGGGACTCTGGGGGCTCAGGCATTACTTAGCACAGAGGTTTTTGTATTTTTCTAGTTCTTGTCAACTACTTGCCTTCTGATCAACTCTTAGGGACCAACATTCAAATCTAGTGTGGAGAGCCTCTCGTTTCTACAGCTGAGGTGAGGCTGGAAAGGAGCTACCACCCACTCATCACTCACCTCATGCTCAGCCAAGGGTTTGTCACCAGCATGGACTCCAACTTGCCCATGTGATCTGGTTCAGTCATTTCTGACCTTCAGATTCTCACACTGACTGTCCTTCTTTTTTTTTTTTTTTTTTTTTTTTGAGACGGAGTCTCGCGCTGTCACCCAGGCTGGAGTGCTGTGGCCGGATCTCAGCTCACTGCAAGCTCCGCCTCCCGGGTTCACGCCATTCTCCTGCCTCAGCCTCCCGAGTAGCTGGGACTACAGGCGCCGCCACCTCGCCCGGCTAGTTTTTTGTAGTTTTTAGTAGAGACGGGGTTTCACCGTGTTAGTCAGGATGGTCTCGATCTCCTGACCTCGTGATCCGCCCGTCTCGGCCTCCCAAAGTGCTAGGATTACAGGCTTGAGCCACCGCGCCCGGCCAACTGTCCTTCTTTGGTATACACTCACCATTCCACCTTGACTATAGACTGCCTTGGTCAAATCTCTCTCCTGGAACTCACCTTGAATTCATATCCTATTGACCTTAGAGCCTCCCACCATTGTGCTTCACCCAGTCCCTGCATGTCACTCCACCACCATAAAGGAAAATAATCCGATAAACAAGCACACACCAGAGTGTTAATAACTGATAACCACTTAATGTATTATCCTTCTCAGAAGAATTATCCTCATTTAAGTTGCAAAGCCTTCATCCAAAGAAATGAAATTTCCTAGGTCGTTTTCCAAACGCTATGCATAAGGAGAGAATAGCTATTTGGGGGCAAGGGTGTAGTGTTGTGAGCCCTCCCAAATGACACCACACAAGCACTTGCTTCTTTTATTGATCAACAAAGTGCTCCTACTTGTGGAAATACAGAAATTACAGAAATGCAATGATTCTTAAACTTTACTACACCATAGAATCACATGGGGAGCTTTGAAAAATCCCAGGGCCTAAGCTGTACCCCAGACCAATTAACTCAGCATTTCTGGAAGTGAGATCTATGCTTTAATATATATTTTTAAAACTCTCCAGGTGATTTCAATATGCAGTCACGTTTGAGCACTAATGCAATAATACATGCTACCCACTACTCAGGCATAACAGCCTTGCAGGGCTTTTTCCCCATGCTGGGAATGGTGCTTCTGGACACAGTGAGAATTTCATTCTGAAAATGTGTTCATGTGGCTCTGTATGTACTTAATATAATCCATACAGGCTAAGTAGTTAGTTGCTAAACTGCAAACACCCATCTCATTTCATCTCAGTCTACTCCTGGCCATCTGGTCCTCTGTATTCCCATTACAGGGCCATGTGTGTATTAATGAAATGATTGCATCCGATTACATCTTTTATTCAGAGCACAAGAAGAGTGGTCCATGGATTTTGTGCTCCAGCATCACTGTTTCTGTCATGATGTCAATAATTACATTTTTCTATTTTATGCAGAAGTGGGATGGTCTTCCATGATGAAGGTAAGAGTATAAATCAAATGTGTTATTGCTTACAATACAATTTCAGTACTGCTGTCTGGGGTCCTACAGAATAGATATTTCAATCCAAAAGCATAGTATGTCCTGAGCCAGATACTTGTTAGTGGCCTCCATTTTAAAATGTCTGTTGTATAGTTCATCATAATGACCAAGTTGTGACAACTGATGTACAGGAGAAATCCACTAAGAGCTGAGCTAGTCACTCTTTTCTCTAATTTCACTAAACTTTGTCTCTACAACAGGTCAGATGATCAGAAAGCTACATGTCTAGACTGGTATTAATCTCTCATTGCTTGGTGGTATAGCGAATGGTGTGGGGGAAGGGGACTCACTTCTTAACCCAAATACTTTCCACAGCCTTTTGTGTTATTGTTGCAATGAAGGCAATTCCCTTCCTAAGGAAAATTATAGTGCCAGCTGTTCAAATAAAAACAAATTTTCCTTCTTGTGACACTTGAATGAACAAATATGAATAAAAAATGGATGAATGAGTTGATAGCATGGTATTCTCTCTCTATCAACTAGTCACATTCTCTCTTATGCCTCTACTTTTCTGGAATACATATTTTAAAAACGGATGGATGTGCATGGATATCTACTGTGTGTACACGTGCATCGCTACAACCAAATTCTTCTAGCCCATTAATATTTAATCTTTTCACATATAGATTCTTAGCCCTCTCATTCATTCATTTGTTGAATGAAGATTTATTCTTTGCTTGCTAGGTGCCAGGGAAATGTAGCAGTAAACAAAGCAACATGGTCCCTGACCTCATAGAGTTTAAAATCTAGCAAGAGAGGCATAGACGATTTAATCAAACATTAATTAACCAAGTAATCTAAAATACTAAAGTGTAATTTTAAAACTGTGGTAAGTAACTACTGTAGATAGCTCTGAGATGTGCAGCCCTGAGTGTGGAATGGGGCAGGGAGGGGTTGACCTACTTTCTGGGAAAGGGTTAGGGACTGAAAGGGAATCTTCAGCTGAGATCTAAAGGAAAAGGAAGCCAGATGAAAGAGGTGGAAGAAGAGCTTTCTGAGCAGGAGGAGCAGCAGTAAACAGGCCCTGTGGTAGGAAAGAGTCGCACGTTCAGAGAACTGCAAGGTCTCTCTGGCTGGTTCACAGCAAAGGAGAAAGAAGTTTGAGACAAGGCTGAAGAGACAGGCAGCGCCATATAGGCTAGGATAGAGATGTTGGCATTTTCCCTAAGAGTAATGTGCAGCATTTGAAGGCGTGTAAGAAGGAAGTGTCATGATATTTGTTTCTTTAAGTTCAATCTATTTGCATTACAGTTAGAATACATTGGAGGAGGTTGGCAAGAGTGCGTGCAAGAAAACTAGTGACAATAGTAACACTGCTGATTGGTTATACTCAAGTTCAAGCACACCTCAGAGATCGTGTGTGTCCAGAGCACTGCAATAAAGTCAATAGTGCAATCAAGTGAGTCACATAAATTTTTGATTTTCCAGTGCATAGAAACGTTATGTTTAGGCTTGGCGCAGCGGCTCACTCCTGTAATCCCCGTGTTTTAGGGGGCCAAGACGGGAGAATTGCTTGAGCAAAGGAATTTGAGACCAGTTTGGGCAACACTGGGGGACCCTGTCTCTACAAAAAATTTAAAAATTACCTGGGCGTGGTGGCGCATGTCTATATTCCCAGCTACTCAGGAGGCTGAGGCGGGGGCATCACCTGAGACCCAGAGTTTGAGGCTGCAGTGTGCCATGATCATATCACTGCACTCCATCCTGGACAACAGAGTGACACCCTGTCTCAAAAACAACAAAACAAACAAAAACAACAACGTTATGTTTACACTATACTGTAGTCTATTAAGTGTGCGATAACATTATGTCTAAAACCAATGGATATTTCTTACCAAAATTCTTTTTTGCTAAAAATGCTAATGATCATCCAAGTCTTCTGCCAGGCATAACTTTTCTGCTGGTAGAGGATCTTGCCTCCATGTTAATGGCTACTTACCGATCAAGGTGGTGGTTGCCAAAGGCTGGGATGGCGGTGGTAATTTTCTAAAATAAGACAAAAGGTCAGGCACGGTGGCTCACGCCTGTAATCCCAGCACTTTGGCAGGTCGAGGTGGGAGGATCACCTGAGGTCAGGAGTTCGAAACCAGCCTGGCCAACATGGCGAAACCCTGTCTCTACTAAAAATACAAAAATTAGCCTGGCATGGAGGAACACGCCTGTAATCCCATCTGCTCGGGAGGCTGAGGCAGGAGAATCACTTGAATCCGGGAGGTGGAGGTTGCAGTGAGCCGAGATCATGCCACTGCACTCCAGCCTGGGTGACAGAGTGAGACTCCACCTCAAAAACAAAAAACAAACAAGAAACAAAAGCGATGTGTGCTGCATCTATTAACTTTTCATTTCACAAAAGATTTATCTATGACATGCAATATTAATAGCATTTTACCCACAGTAAAACTTCTTTCAAAATTGAAGTCAACCCTCTCAAACCCTACCACTACTTTATCAAATAAACTTATGTCGTAGTCTAAATTCTTTGTTGTCATTTCAACAGTGTTCACGGCATCTTCACCAGGAGTAGATTCCATCTCAAGAAACCGCTTTCTTTGTTCATTCATAAGAAGCAACTCCACATCTTTTCAAATTGTATGAGGTAATTGCTTCAATTCAGTTGCATCTTTAGGCTCCACTTCTAATTCTAGTTCTCTTCTATTTCTACCACATCTGCAGTTAATTTCTCCACTGAAGTCTTGAACTCCTTGAAGTCATTTATGAGGGTTGAGGTCAACTTTTCCTAAAGTCCTGTTCACGTTAAAATTTTGACCACCTCCCATGAATCACGAATGTTCTTAATGGTATCTAGAATGATTAATCTGTTGCAGAAAGGGATTTTAATTTACTTTGCCCAGATCCGTCAGAGGAATCACTGTCTAAGAGAGCTACTGTCTTACGAAGTGTATTTCTTATATAGTATGACTTGAAAGTCAAAATTATTCTTTGATTCACAGGGTACAGAATGGATGTTGTGTTAGCAGACATAAAACATTAGTCTCCTTGTGCCTCTCTATCAGAGGTCTTGGGTGACTATGTACATGTCAATGAGCAGTAATATTTTGAGAGGAATTAATTTTATTTGTTTGTTGTTGTTGTTGTTGGTAGATCTACTAGTCTCAAGAGTGGGCTTGAAATTTTCAGTAAACCATGCTATAAACTGATATTTGGTCATCCAGGCTTTGTTGTTCCATTTACAGAGCATAGGCAGAGTAAATTTATCATAATTCGTAATGGGCCTAGGATTGTTGAAATGATAAATAAGCATTGGTTTCAACTTACCAGCTACATTAAACCTTAATAAGATAGCCTGTCCTTTGAAGTTTTGATGCTAGGCACTGACTTCTCTCTAGCTATAAAAGTCCTACATGGCATCTTTTTCCAATAGAAGGCTGTTTTGTCTACATTTAAAATCTGTTGTTTAGTGTAACTCCATCAATGATCTTCACTAGATCTTCTGGATAATGTGCTGCAGCTTCTACATCAACACTTGCTGCTTCACCTTGCACTTTTATGTTACGGAAATAGTTTCTTTTCCTAAATGTAATGAACTACAACCTCTGCTGGCTTCTAACTTTTCTTCTGCAACTTTCTCACCTCTCTTAGCCTTCATAGAATTGAAAAGAGCTAGGGCCTTGCTCTAGATTAGGTTTTGGCTGAAAAGAATGTTGTGGCTTGATCTTCTATCCAGATTACTTAAAGTTGCTTCATGTTAGCAATAAGGCTGTTTTACTGTCTTATCATTGGTATGTGCCCTGGAATAGCACTTAGAATTTCCTTCAAGAACTTTTTTTTTTGGACAGTCTCACTCTGTCGCCCAGGCTGGGGTGTAGTGGTGCGATCTCGGCTCACTGCAACCTCCGCCTCCTGGGTTCAAGCGATTCTCCTGCCTCAGCCTCCTGAGTAGCTGGGACTACAGGTGCTTGCCACCACACCCAGCTAATTTTTTGTATTTTTATTAGAAGTGGGGGTTCACCGTTTTAGCCAGGATGGTCTCGATCTCCTGACCTCACGATCCGCCCACCTTGGCCGCCCGAAGTGCTAAGATTACAGACATGAGCTACCACGCCTGGCCCCAAGAACTTTTCCTTTGCATTCACAACCTGGCTGTTTGGAGCAAGAGGCCTTACTTTTGGCGTGTCTCAGCTTTTGACATGCCTTCCTCACTAAGCTTAATTATTTCTAGCTTTTGATTTAAAGTGAGAGATATATGACTCATCCTTTCACTTGAACACTTAAAGGCCACTGTAGGATTATTAACTGACCGAATTTCAATATTCTTGTATCTCAGGGAATAGAAGGCCCAAAGAGAAGGAGAGAGATGAGGGAATAGTTGGTTAGTGGAGCAGTCAGAACACACCCGTTTATAGATTACGTTCACATATGGGCATGTGTGGGCATAGTTCATGGTGCCCCAAACAATTGTAATAGTAACATCGAAGATGATTGATCATGGATCACCATAACATATGCTAATAATGAAAACACTTGAAATAAGTATGCAAATTTCCAAAATGTAACATAGAGACATGAAGTGAGCACACGCTGTAGGAAATATGACACCACTAGACTTGCTTGATGCAGGGTTGCCACAAACCTTCAACTTGTATTAAGCACAGCGTCTGCAAAGCGCAATAAAATAAGGTATGCATGTAGCAACCATATACACTTAGCTTCCTTCCCTTGAGGACTAGAAACACCTCTAGGATTTAGCCTTGTCTGCTGCCAGGTAAATAAGAGAGATGACTCCTCAGAGCCATCGTCAACCATCATAATTATGTAGGAAATAAATAAGCCCTAATTATAATGGTCAACATAAATACCTTCATGATTAGTTGAATCTTAAGCGGTAATTACTAGTTGCAATGCCTTTTTCAAACATGTTTTTCTCTGGGTGCAGTAAACACATTGTAGAAGGCAGTCCCCTGGTATCTAGCAATTTTAACGAGGCAGTAAGAGTGGGCTCCCCAATTAGGGAGGCCAGGGCTTCTGCGCACCTTTTCTTTTTCCTTAGAAACCCAGGTTTTGCCTGAGTTCTACAGTTCAGTCAAGGCCAGGGCCAAGTCTAGGTAGAAGGTGGGGTTTGTTGAAGGATAAAGATCGTGTTAAGACATTAATGTCTGGGAATTTTGGTCATTCCTTTTGAATAAAATTACTTATAGATGACACAATCAAGCAGGATTAAGGAGATTTGTTTAATTATAAACAAATCCTGAACAGAACAAAATAAAAACTGTCTCCTTAAGAATATATAGATTTCTCAAAACTTGGTGCAATAACTCAAACAATTTCTGAGACTCTTCTTTTGAAACTGTCTTCAGAGTCCCTTGTTATTATGTAAGAAAATCCTTATTACTTGAAAAATCACACCTAATTTTTTTTTACTGTAAATTGTATATGCCAGGTCCATTATCCAATTACTTTTTATTATTGGATTCTGAAAAGACATATTTTAATGAGTCTGATTTAAAGGAAGGAGACAAAATGATTTACACCTGTATCATGTAGAGTTTCTCGCCAACTCTGAGCTGGGATTCAGGTTCTCCAACTTACACGTTGGGAGGTTTTCTTGTGTTGACCACTAAATAGCCAGTGACTTTTGGTTGTTTACAAAATCAAATTCCCCTTCAAATAATGAGTTTGCCTTTACTGAGGATATTTATAAACGTGTTTGCCAGCTCCAAAACAAACAGCGGATGAGTTCCTAAAATGTTCTATGCAGAGGCAACATGCTGTATTATGTACATGACCTTCCAAATGGTACTCAAGAGGGGCTGCTTTAAAGTATGTGGTTATGCACACCAAGCTTCATGTGTGTTGATGAGATGGGGCAGGAGTCCGCGCAGGCTTTTGTGATGAATGGACAGATCATACTGGATAGGTTTACCTTTCTTCAAAGTGTGTTTCCTAAGAATGGTATTGCAACAACAATATCACCACCTTATGTTTGCTTCATATCTTAGTATCTTAGCATTTCCAGAGCACTTTTTTCCCCTGGAAAAACTTATTTAATTATTGATGTGTTATTTTTATAAGAATATCTTATTTTATTTAGAAGATCTTGGAACTATGTTCTAAAGTATTATACATAATTTATATTGATCATTTAGTACAGTCTTTAAAACTTCAAGAAACATGTATGAGAAAAATAAATTACCTAAAGCGAAAAGTTTAGATGCCTATGTGCTAAATGTAACGGATATTGAACAGGTTTAATCTCTGCCAAGAAGACAGGCTTTGTTGGTTTGTCCCTCTCTTTCATATAATTTTATACATCTTGCCAACTACTGGAGAAATAAATACTCAAGCTACTGCTAGTTAAATGTATAAACTGCAAGAACTACTGCAGTCTCTCTGAGGGTCATTCAATGCCTATTAATCCAGAGCACTTTTTAAAGCACTAATATCGTGTCTAATCTCCCTAACTGTCCTTGAATATGAAACATAGGTCATCATCAAACTGGACATTGGTGCCCAGTTACCTACCTGCAGCCCAGAACTCTGCCGAGCTCCACGTGATTGCCCCACAGATGCCTAGAAGCCAAAATGTTGATAACAGGACTCATTATTTTCTTCCACAATTCTCTCCTATTCTGTTGTCCCCCAGATCCATTCTCTGCCATTCTCCGCCCTGATCTGTGTCCTGGGAGGCTGACTTTTACAGACTGCAACTTTGAGTTTATGTTTGAGTTTGGCCAAGTGGAAGCCCTGGCAGAAGATTGAGAGGTGGAAGAGGCACGAGTTCAGGCATTTACTCCTCCCTGTTTCGTGAAGTTCTGGCCCCATCTCTTTGTGACTACAGTTTCAGTTTCTTCCATGGGCCCCAGGTCTCACAGCATTCAGGTAATTGTATTTCTTTCCCTTGTCCCTGTGAACCTTTGGGTAGTAAAAGCTTCCTACTGTTGCTAGACCTTGGGTATCTCAGTATTCTTTGTTGGTTCCTTAAACCTGCCCACACATCTATAGAAAGTTCCTTGATTGAAAAGTTTCTTCAAAAATCACAGCTGAGTGAGTCATGTGTTCCCTGCTGGAACTCTAACTGATATACACCCATCCTTACTTAGTTTATTTTTATGCCAGCCTGATTGCACAAAATATAACTAATTGCTCAAGCTAGAAATCTGGAGGTCCACTCCTACTTCCTCACCCATATATGAAGTCTTTATGACCTGTTTATCCCCTAAATATCTCTAAAAGCATTCTCATTGCTCTCTTCTCTTTATAAGTTACTTGGCCCAAGCCTTTTAAAATAGCCTCCCTATTTATCTTGTAAACATCCTTCATACTGCTAATGAAATGGTCTTTCTCTAATGAAATCTGGTCAACTTATTTGCATTTCATCAGTGGTTCCTACAGCCTTCTGGAAAGGTCAGACTCCTTAGCAAGTCAATAAAGAAAGCTGCTGAATAAAGAAAGTATCGTTCTAGCCTAATTACCTGTCCTCTTGCCACATACTGCCTACATTCCAGCCACAGGGATCTTTGTGCAGTTCCCCAAAACACATGCTATTCCCTCTGCAGGGAATGCCCCTTCCTCACCTTTCCCACGGGCTGGCTCCACCTCATTGACCTTAAGCCTCCTTTCCCTCTGTAGCCTCAGAGGGCAGCTATGGCGTGAATGAGGGCAACTGTGGACAAAATGGTGCTGCAGATAGGTTCTCCCTGCTCTCACAAGTTCCAGACCAGTTTTTGTCAGGGGAAGTTGGTCAGAAATCTTAGCAGGAACTAAGCACCTCTGTGGCACTCTGAAATCCATCTGCCTTTCTTCATCTCTATCACTGCCCTCATTCAGGTCACTTATCCTTTCTTTCCTGAATAATTCATTTGCCTCCCCACAGGCCTCCCTGCTCCCAGTCTCACTCCTGTGCACCCTTTGTGCTGCAGAGTGATCGTCCTGCATTGAAAGTCCAGTCCTTCCTCTCTTATTTATGGTTCACCATTGATGTAAAACTTTCCATGTCTTCAGCAGTTTGGCCTTACATAAACTGGTTTCTTGTTTATCTCTTCAGTTTCATCTTTTACCGCTCCTCTTTGAGCACCTAAGTTTCAGTCATACTGAACTAGCCACAGTTTTGCAAATTCACACCGGTAGTATGCCTCAGGGCACTACATGTGCTATGCCTTCTGCCTAGGAAGCCTATTCTTCAGCCTTCTCCTAACCCCTGCTTCTTCCTCCAGACTCAGTCCAGCTAGCTATCTAGGGAGACTCCCCTGCTCCTACCCCACCACATCCCTGCATATTTGTGTCAGATGCTCCTTCCAACATGTAATTTTCTATGCCATATAATAAATGTCCTCACCAATAGACTATAAGCTTATCCAGAGCAGGAATTGCTTTTGTTTTGTTCTGGTCTGCTTTGGTTTTCCTTTTCTCTCCTTCAGTACCTAGCATAGGCCCTGCATGTAATAGACACTCAAATATTTGCTAAGTGAAGCTTTATCAATAGAGCAGCCATAGGTTGCCAGTTCAGGAGTGAGAGATTTCATGTCCACATTTTTCCATGACCAGCAGAATCCATTCATTAACCCTCCCCTCAGGCACGGCCTTCGGCAGGAATCCTTTCTGACCCTTCCTCTTCTTGTTTAGGCTTGGTGCCCCTTAGAGGGCACATGTTATTGTTTTGAATTTTTTTATTTGTATAGACTTAGGGGTACAAGTGCAGTTGTGTTGCATGGATATATTGCACAGTGAAGTGTGGGTTTTTAGTGTAACCAGCACCTGAACAGTATACAATGTACCCAATAGGTAGAATTTCAGCATTCATCTTCACCCCCTACTACTCTCCCAGTTTTTGCAGTCTGCAATGTCTGCTCTTCTATTCTGTATGTCCATGGGAGGGCACTTGTTTTTGAAGAGATAATTTAAAGGGATCATGAAAGATTTGGGCCTAAAGTCTGTTCTGCCGCTTGTTTCCAGCTGTACAACTGAAGTTAAATTACTTTTCTGAGCATCGACATCCTCCACTAAAAGGCCAGTAGTATCACTGGGTTTCTGGGAGCATAGCGTGACGTATTTCCAGGCACATTGTAAGTGATCAGTAAATGTTGGTCTCCGTTCCTCCTTTGCGCTCCCTTCGCACCCTGGACATATCCCATCAGCTCCCTGGTCTGCCTGCCTCCTTGGACTTGAAGTCTAAAAGTGTGTGGTCTAGCTGTCTTTCCACAGGACCCATGGGAAATGCTCAATGACTGTGGACTGAATAAAATTTCCCATTTTACTGGTCATCAACCTGAGGCTTAGAGAGATTAAATGACCCACTCAAATCATGCAGCAAGAAAATGGTTAAGCCAAGAACCACGACACCAATCTAATGCTTCAGCCAACACTTGTTTCATACAGTATTAAACCATGAGATGAATGTATAGTGTAAACCTATATCCATGCAATAGGATCTGTGCACATGTACACAGGTGTGGCCCCACAAGAGATATCAAGTACTAGACAGTCTCACTTGCCCACATGGAAGAAGTGGATTCAGTGTTTATCACTATCAGCACCATCCTGCCCCACCACATACCTCACCTTTCTGGTTCTACCATCTTCCTAAAACAACTACGGTACAATATAATTTTGTTGAACAGATAGAGTTTATATTACGGTAGCTATATAAACAGTGTCCACAACTTAGTAGTGTTATATTCCATAATTCTTTTCTTTCCTGTGCAAAATTCTGTTCTCCCTGGTATAAAAATTTCTGTGTGTATGCTTGGTTTTCTAAGGACTTATCAGTACGTCAAACCCCAAATTTTCCTCTGTTGCCTCAATCACCTCTCGAAATATTTGAATGCATCATGTTCTACCAGTTACATGTTCATGGAGAAATATCTTTTGCAACATTCTGACTTCTTCAAATTGGCCTCATTGAGTTCTGTGTAATTTATTTTTTCTTGATATTCTCTCTTGTTTTGGTGAAACACTTCCTCTAGTAGCTTTTTGAGAAAGAGTCCACGGGAGGAACATTTTAAAGACCTCTCACATCTGCAAGTGAATTCAGTCTACTGTTACATAATCATTTCCTTCAGAATTTTAAAGGCATTCCTCCACTGTCTTCTAACTTCCAGTGTTACATCTGAAAACAAAGTCATTCTGATTTTTGAAATAGTGTATGCAACTTTTTCTTTTAAAGCTTTTGAGATCTTTTCTTCGACCCTAGTATTCTAAAATCTCACCACAGTATGCTTTCCTTGGTGTGAATCTTTGCTTAATCTACTGTGCTAGATACGAAGGAGGTACTTTAATTAAACAACAACAACAACAACAACAACAAAATTCATGCCCGTCAGTTCCAGGAAAAGTTGTTGAATTATTTGTTGCTGATTTACTTCTAACCAACACCTCCATTTACTCCGTTCTTTCCTTCTAGAAGGTATCACTTGAATCTTGGTCCTCCTGGTCTCATCCTCTAATTTTTATCTTCTTTTAATCCTCCATCTCTTTGCTCTGCTTTCTGAGAGATTTCCTCAGCTTTTTCTTGTGTTTTGTTTGTTGCATTTTAAAAATATCTATGGTCACATTTTTAATTTCTGAGAGTTCTTTTGCATTGTCTTTTCTCGCTCTCAGGAAAATAATTATAATATTTGACGTTCTCATCTCCTTTTATAGTCTGTCTTTCCTCTAAACTTTTTAAAATATTTATTTTGATCTCCGTATTTCACCTTAGAGGCTCTTCTCTTCAGATATCTGCTGACTTTTGGTTGTCAACTCATGTTTAGGAATGAATAAAACACTAAGAAACTGATAGGAAATCTGAGAGCACAAGATGGACCTACCAACTATGGGCAATACGGGGCTATGGTTCTCGACAGCAGGCAAGACACTGGTGATTGTCACAACTCTGGGAGATAGTACTGGCATGTGGTGGGTAGAGGCCAGGCCTGCTGCTGAATATTTTACAATGCACAGGACAGCCCCCATAACAAAGAGTGATGCTGCCCAAAAGGTCACTAGATTTCGTTGAGAAACCCAAGTGTAGAATATCACAATGGGCCATTGAGTTAAGTCACCCCTGATATTAATATTTTTTATCTTTCTCCTGGGCTGGTTAGATTTTGCAGGCAAGAACCTTCCAGTCTCCTGCCTGAAGGCTATAACCTTGACTCCCACCATTCTAGAAGCCCAGAGGGTGAAATGAGCTGATGGTTTCAATAGTCCGTACATAAAAGTCACTTAATCACTCTGTTACAATATTGTCTCCTCACCATCTACTCTGGCCAGTGTTCTCCCAGTCCAGAAGCCCTCTCCAGAGGCTAAACATCTAGTCTTCTGATGTGGTGGAGGAAAGGTAATTACTTGTCTACATGGAATGGTGAAGGGGATCTAGAACTTGAATTTCTTCCTCAACAGACTTTCAAACAATCCTCCTGTTTTTAGTTACATCCTTACCTCCTCTTCAGCCCCAGTTCCAGAACCTTTGGGACTAGCAGATTTCTGTTGTATAAAACAGACTGTACCTCAGCTTTTTCTACAACTGCCTGCTTAGTCAATATCACCCATCTATCTGCCTTCCAGCTTTCTATTCTCTTTACTCTTACAGATTTACGGCTTCTTAAAAAATGTATTTGCTACCATAATAGTGAGGTTTCTGAAGGAAATGAGAGCAAATGCATGTGCTGTCTTCTCCATCTGTTATATGGAGGTCCCACAATTTTATTTTTCATGTTGAGCATTTACTGGTGTTTTCCAAAAAGGAAATCCTAAGTACAGTAAGCCCATCATCAAATGAAAACAATGCATCTATACTGAACACCTGCCACATACAGGGCAAAATGTCTGCATTCTGTTGAATCTCTCGTGGCCAGTTTGGAGGTGCATGTTACCAGATGGATTTTGATGTCAGGAGTGATTTGGTTGCTTTTTTTCTCTTAAAGAAATCTACTGATTACAAATATCAGAGGTTAATTTGGAGCTCCTATCAGCTGCAGGATTCAGTGTAATAGGAGCAGAGCAAAACCCAAGAGAAAATAAGAATCCAAACACAATCTGCTAAAAATAAAATAGCAGTGTGGACTAATTGACTCATTGAAGTTCTGTGTGAAGAGAATTCAGATTTCTCCAGCTGACCAGCTCCCTGAGCAGCTGGAAAAATGACTTTAGCTCAATGTCACTGGCTGTGAGCTCTCCTTAGAAATTTGATTTTCACTATGGTCCTTTGAAAGCTGGTGATTCTGGAGGAGACCTGGATTACACTCTGGATTTCCATCCCGTGAACAGATGCTGCTTGCAATGCCAGCTGAAGCATCACTCATGTAAAAAAAAAAAAAAAAAAATCTGCTTTGAAAGCAAAGAGGGGATGTAGCCATGCATCCCAGGTACAGTGGGTGCCAGCTAAGATTCTCTCACACTCCAGCTTCGGGTCTTACGTGAAGGCAGCTACTACATTCCAGCACTGGGAAGGAGAGAAAAAGCAGGATTAAAGGCACATTTGCATTGAAGTAGTGCAAATAAATGCAACTCAGAGCAGCTGAAACCTGAACCCAGAACGATGTGGCTCCTCCATTTGAACATCTAAGGGGACTGCTTTTATGGTACCATGGCAACAGCATCACCTTCCATGGTTCTCTTGAAGAAAAGCTTGCAGAAACATGATCAGAATACATGAGGATTTGGCTCTGATTCGATGAATCAGTGATCAAAGCATTCATTTCTTATCACTTTTTGTTGTACAGCTTTTAACTTTTAAGAAATTATCCAAATATTCAGCATAGAAAAATTAGAATATGCACATAAATAAGGAAAATTACCAGTAGTCTCTCTACTCAGATATAAGCACTGCCTTGCAGTTATTTTCCTATGCCTATATACCCAACTATATGCAAGAGGGAGGGTAAAATAAAGATTCTTTTTTTTTGAGACAAAGTAGGAAAGGGTTTTCTACTCATAGAACTTCACTGAAATAATTACACAGAGCTGTCAGTCAAGAAAAATTTAAAGCCAGAGTGGGATGTGAGAAAAAAATTATGAGGAAAGAAAGGCAACCCTCTTTGAAAAAGAATCTATTGTTAAGTATCTAATGTGAGTGAAGTGAGAATAAATACAAGACTATCATAACAGAAGGAACAGAGAAGTTAACTTTAGATTGTGTTGAGTTAAACATATATTAAGTGCTTAAGAGCAAGCACTAGAAGAATAGAAATAGAATGTACAACTTCCATGCTAGTTGAGAATGAAAATGGGGATGAGAAGAATAAAGAAAACAATTCAGTGGAAGTGAGAACATTAGTCTTCTTAAACTGCCATAACAAAATACCATAACGAATGGCTTATGCAACAGACATTTATTTCTCACAATTCTGGAGGCCCGAAAGTGAAGATCAAGGCGCCAGCCAATTCAATTATTGCTGAGGGCACTCTTTCCAGCTTGCAGACACCACCTTCTTGCTGTGTTCTCACATGGTTGGGAGAGAGAGCAAGGTCTCTGGTGTCACTTATTAGAAGGATGCTAATCCCATCGTGACAGTTCCACCCTCATGACCTCATCTGACCCTAATTACTTCCCAAAGGTCACATTTCCAAATATCATCACACTGGGGGTTACGGCTTCAGCATATGAGTTGGGATGCTCATTGAGCATTGAGCATCAATGAGTTAGGAAGACATTAACATTTAGTTCATAAAGGTCAGTAAGAGATCATAGGAAACATAACAAAAAGCATAGTCAATAAAAAACCACAAAATTTAATGATAGGAGTATCAATATATTGTGATCAATTCATATGATGGCATACCAGTTAGTAGTCAAAATGAATGAAATTGATCTGTGCATCAATAAGAATAGATTTCTGAAACTAACTGTTGAATGAAAAAAGCAAGATGCTAAATAATAAATAGTACATGACTCTATTTGTATACATGTTAAACACAAGAACAATAGACTATCTTTTGCTTTGTTCCTTTTGAGACAGAATCTTGCTCTGTCCTCCAGACTGGAGTGCAGTGGCATGATCTTGGGTCACTGTCACCTCTGCTTCTTGGGTTCAAGAAATTCCCATGCGTTAGCCTCCCAAGAAGCTGGGACTACAGGCACCCACCACCACGCCCAGCTAACTTTTGTATTTTTAGTAGAGACAGGGTTTCACCATATTGGCCAGGCTTGTCTCAAACTCTTGACCTCAAGTGATCCGCCCACCTCAGCCTCGCAAAGTTCTGGGATTACAGGTGTGAGCCACCGCGCCCAGCCCTAGAAGATCATTCTTAATACAGTGAAGAGGGAGCGGACTGGAGGGCTGGAGGGGCAGAAGGAGATATGTGGGAGTTATTGCAGGAGTCTGGGTGAGACTAGGACTGGGGAAATGAGGGAGAAAAAAGAAGAGGAAATGAAATTCATGTGACAGAATCCAGAGATTTTTAGAATTACATTGCAAAGGACTCGGTGATAGATTGGCCATGAGGAAGTGATGGGCAAAAGGGGGCAAAGATGAGTTCCTTGCATAATTGTATGGACAGTTGCTGCTTCAGAGATATAAGGAACACTGGAAGAAGACTAGGTTTCGGGATAAGATTTTGAATTTAGTTTTGGACAAGTTGAATTTAAAGTGCATTTGAGACATGCAAGTGGAGATTCAAGGAGACAACTGAATATAAAAGTTTAAAGTATAAAGTGATATTTAAAAACAGGAGCATTGGTAAATGAACTTAGGGAGAGACTATGGCGTGGGAATATGGCCTATGCCATAGGCTGGGAGGTGGAAGATGGAAACAAAGGATACAGAAAAAGCTAGAGGTTGAAGAAACAGCAGGAGAAAGTAGTCAGAAAACAGGATGTTTCAACAAGAGGCAGTGGTGAGCTGTGATGAAGATTGAAAAAAGCAACATGAAGGTCATCAGCAACCTTCATAAGAGCTATGTTGATGGAGTACAGTGGCAAAGCAGAGTGGGCTGAGAAATGCCTGGGCAGTAAGAGAAAGGCAGCAGACCTTTTGAGGGGGTTGACTATGAAAAAGAGAAAGAGAGCAGTGGCTAGAATGGAATGTGGGGTTTAGGCACAGTGGTTTCTAATAGGAAGACTTGAGCCTGCGTAGTGTGAGAAACTGAAGGTGCTGGCTTCAATTTTCTTTTTAGAGTTGGAAGGGGCAAGTCATGAAGGACAAAAAAGAATGAGGATGAGTGAGAGTAATTGTTTAAAAGCTTAAGAGTGGTTTGAAATGGCTACCAGTTGTTGACTGTTTCCTCTGTGTTCATAGACTCTGCATGAATCTTTAGGCTTACATGCATTATCTCCTCACATAGGGGTACCAATGATGTCTCGAATGTCATGAGGTTGTTGTTTAATTCAATTTAGTTTTTTCTCTGTGGGAGTCCACTCTCTAGTTCAAATTCCACACTGCACATGAAGCTGGCATTTATGAAATGATGACCAACTCCTATAACTTCTGAAACCACCTAGAGCCATTCTTGGGAATATGCTGGGCAGTGCTATATAGTGGAGCAAGAAAAGAACTGAGCAAATAGAAGTGGATGGGACAATACTGATAAAGCTGCTGGGCTGGTTGAAGTGGACTTGGAGAAAAAGGCAGGACCACAGGGACATTGGTGACTCCCCACTCTGTTCCATCTCCCCCCACAACTGCACTCCAGCTTGGGCAACAGAGAGGGTCTCTGTCTCAAAAAAGAAAAAAAAATGAATATCTCAAAAATGATTGTTGTAAACCCATGACGTTCAAACTTTTTTCTACCATGATCCACAAAAAGACATTTTATGTTGTAACCTCATACTAGGCGTATAAACTAAAACAGGGTCCCACAAAATCTTTACCCTCGCTAATTACAATATACACTGATGTCTTCTACTCTCTTCCCTGCTTGGTTACTTCTTTTAAAGGCTGTTGGACCCTACTCAACTGATTTCCAGGCTTGTGTGACCTATAGTTTTAAAAACATAGATCTTAATAGTGTCAAATCATTCTGGTGGCCAATCGAATTGAATATTTCAATACGTGCCTGTTGACCTAGGTCAAAAGATGAGAATTGGCTGTTTGAAGAGAAATGAAAGAGAACGAACAGTCATGGGCCAGGTGTGGTGACTCATGCCTCTAATCCCAGCACTTAGGGAGGCCAAGGCAGGCAGATTACTTGAGGTCAGGAGTTCAAGACCAGCCTGGCCAATACGGTGAAAACCCATCTCTACTAAAAATACAAAAACTAGCCAGGCATGGTGGTGCAGGCCTGTAGTCCCAGCTACTCGGGAGGCTGAAGCCGGAGAATCGCTTGAACTCAGGAGGCAGGTGGAGGTTGCAGTGAGCTGAGATCACACCACTGCACTCCAGCCTGGGTGACATAGCAAAGACTGTCTCAAAAATAAAAAAAAAAAAATTAAAATTAAAAAAAGAGAGAGAAAATGAACAGTCATGGAAATTTCACCAGCCTTCTTGGGAGGATCTGCTCCTTATCTTGAGGGGCAAGTGTTATCATTGCTTATCAAAATGAGAGTGTTTCACAGGCTACCACTTGTGTGTACAAGGCCCAGTTGCCCAACCTTTCTTACACACTCATTGCTTTTAGACACTGTCCTACCAGCTTGAGTTTGTAGCCTGGCCTGCTTCTGAGAAGCTTTTATTCCCCCTCCCTGCCCCTCCTCACTCCCAGTCACCCTTCCTGGTTTTGCCATCTCTGAGATTTACTTCTCCAACTTGCCCAGGTTATGAATTTACAACCTGTCCCCTCTTACCCTTCCCAACACCCCCATATGGTGACTCTCCTCCTAAACCCAATGTCATTGACAAAAGCAACACCCACCAAAGAGGAGGGATGAGGACGTGGCTGAGATTCGCTCAGCACTTAAATCCCATTAAAGCAAAGATCAGACTAGAAAAGCAGGGCACAGACAGAGAGCCTGATCCCTGGAAAAGAGGAGGTCTAGACTTCATTCGATGTCAGTGTTTAAGAATGAAAGGTCAGCTGTTCAGTCCTTCAACAAATAGCAATCCGGTACCTGCCAGGAAGGAAGATGAGAAGTTCAGGACCCAATTATTCTTTCAAAAGACATAAAGAAAATACAGAATAGACAACACTTTGATCTACTATAAAAGAACCTCAGGGATGTAATTTTAAATGCTTTAGAAAGGGATCCACAAATCCAGAGGTATTATATATGTGAAGTTTTCACCGACTGGAAACAAAAGTTGGTGTTGGATGAACTACTCCCTAAAAAGCCCATCTCCTCAGCCCATGGGAATGTTGCTATTTGTGCTGAGTGAAAGGGCATTTCCACTTCTCCAACTGCAAAAGCTGTATTTCTTTCAATATTAAGGTTAATGAGGGCTGGGCCCTGTAATCTACATGAGTAGGTTAATTCTCATGTGTCCTAGATAGTTGAGAGAAAAAGAGATTTAGAACTTCAGCTGAAGGGGAATGCACAGACCGCCATGCCGGAAATGAAGACGTGCAAAGGAAGCGAGGCAAATCACTCCATACCGGGGAAACTCCACCTCAGCTTCTCCACCTGTGAAGGAGGCGTGCCCAACTGAGCCCGCCCTCCCGAAGGCGTGAGAGAGACCTGCCAGTTCACAGGCTTCCAACACTTTTGGAGAAAAGCAGTTATAGATATCATTCAAGATTTGATGATATTATAGTAAGAGAAATCTTTTATCAAAAATTAACAGAGCTCATCCGGGCAGGGTGGCTCACGCCTGTAATCCCAGCACTTTGAAAGGCTGAGGCAGGCAGATCACGAGGTCAGGAGTTCGAGACCGGCCTGGCCAATATGGCGAAACCCCATCTCTACTAAAAATACAAAAATTAGCCAGGAGTGGTGGTGTGCACCTGTAGTCCCAGCTACTCGGGAGGCTGAGGCAGGAGAATCCCCTGGACCTGGGAGGCGGAGGTTGCAGTGAGCAGAGATTGCACCACTGCACGCCAGCCTGGGCAACAGAACGAGCCTCTATCTAAAAAAAAAAAAAAAAAAAAAAAAAAAAAAAAAAAAACAGAGCTGACACTGCAGGAAGAACACATGCATCTTGAGTATGTTTTCAGCAATGGGATATGCTTTGAGTTGATCTCCTGTCCCATTATGATTTGCAAGATGCCGTTAGAAATGTCTTTATCCTACTAAGTTGAAAGGTCAAAGTTTTAAAACATTACAATTAAATGAGACTATTTCAACGTGTTTGTTTAAAATGATAACACATTGTGGCCGAAGGTAAAAGAGTGTGACCCCTGTCATGACATTCTTCCTCATTCAAGGCTGTTTTTGACACTGCTGTGATAAAGGTGAGGGCAAAGAAGGCAGAAGTAAGAGGTTCCTGTGTGTTAACCCTCACAATAAAGTCCTCACTGTTACCTTCAGATGTATAGATGCTTTCATTGTTAAAGCTAATAAACAGAATGATTTCGGATTCATTCACTCTGGCACTGCCTGGCTCTGTGCTAGACACTCTGTGCTAGAAAACCATGGTGTGAAAAAAAAGGCCAGTAGTAGAGACAAAAACAAAATAGATAAGCAATCAAATAGCTTGAATTATGGTTAATACGAAATGCCAGAGCAGACGAGATTAATCTATAGTGATAGAGGGTTGCCTGGGGTTAAGGTACAGAAGATTGAATTTGGAGGATCGGGAGGAAATATGGGGAGTTGATTTAGAATGTACTATATTTTGATTGGGATGGAAGTTATATGTATTTGTCAAAACTCATTGAATTGCATGCTTATAATGAACACATTTTATTGTGTGTAAATTACACTTCAATAAAGTTAAGTTAAAACAGAAAATTATGTGACACATGCTGTGAAGGAGACAAACGCAGATAACATAGTGGGGTGGAGTTGATGTCAACTTAGATGAGGTTTCTCGAGAAGTCTTTTCTGGCAAATAACATTCTCTGTTGGAAAGAGCACTAAATAAAATTTATGGGACACTGTGGTTTTGGACTGAAGTTCTGCTCTAGACCCCAAGACACCAGCCCAAATCAGAGTTGAGTGAGTCACTTGTGCTGGTTGCTACGTAATCACTGAACTTACAAACAGGCCCATTTTTCAGGAAAACAGGAGATTCACATCAGCAGTCCAAAGAGATCCAGTCAACCTGAGCTGGCATGATAAGAAAGTCTCCTCTGCTTTAACCCCATAAAGAAAGTAGCTTTCGGCCGGGCGCGGTGGCTCAAGCCTGTAATCCCAGCACTTTGGGAGGCCGAGACGGGCGGATCACGAGGTCAGGAGATCGAGACCATCCTGGTTAACACAGTGAAACCCCGTCTTTACTAAAAAATACAAAAAACTAGCCGGGCGAGGTGGCGGGCGCCTGTAGTCCGAGCTACTCGGGAGGCTGAGGCAGGAGAATGGCGTGAACCCAGGAGGCGGAGCTCGCAGTGAGCTGAGAACCGGCCACTGCACTCCAGCCTGGGCGACAGAGCGAGACTCCGTCTCAAAAAAAAAAGAAAGTAGCTTTGCAATGAGTGATCTGTGTTTTATTCCCTATAGGCGTGAACCACCGTGCCCGATCACATTTATTATTTTAAATATATTATTCAGCTGGCATAAAATCACCTAAGAGCCCTAACGAAAAGTGAAATCTTGGGGAGGTGAATACCTAAAGCTGAGGATAACAGTGAGAATAGGCTAGGTCACACAGTGGTAACGAACACAATCTCAGTGGTTAATGTGGCAGCAGTTTATTTTTCATTCATGCTTCATGTCTGCAGGGGCCCTGCACCTGGTCACTCTAATTCTGTGTGAACCTTGCTTGATGGAGATTTCAAAGCAACATTTAACTATTGAAGTGGATTTTTTTTTTTGAGGCAGAGTCTTACTCTGTAGTCCAGGATGGAGTGCAGTGGTGCAATATTGATTAACTGCAACCTCCACCTCACAGGCTCAAGGGATCCTCCCACCTCAGCCTCCTGTAGCTGAGACCACAGGCGTGCCCCACCACGCCTGGCCAAATTTTTTATTTTTTATTTTTGTAGAGGTGAGGCAAGGTCTCACCATATTGCCCAGGTTGGTCTTGAACTTCTGAACTCAAGTGATCTTCCCACTTGGCCTCCCAAAGTGCTGGGATTACAGGCGTGAGCCACCATGCCTGGCCCTGCAATTGATTTTTAAATTCTTTGTATCATGCTTCATTCTCTTCCAGTTTTATATATATATATATTATTTTTTATATCTTCCCTATTAAGATGTATATTTAGAGCAAATACTCATCAAGTTCTTCCTGATGAATACTCCATCCCTACCAACCTACAGTTTTCTTTTTAAAAACTAGGATCCTTATAATATATTTCAATGATGGAGCTCCCTTTTATATATTAAAATCAAACCAGTTATTATAACACAATGGAATTGACACTCTAGGGTAATGGATATAAAAGGGAATCTGGCTACTCTTTATTGTAAGATTTATACAGTTTTAAAATAAGTTCCTTCAATTTCAAAAAGAGACTCAAATGGTGTGAAAAGTCCTTTCTAAACTGAGAACTAAGAAAGCCAGTTTAGATTTCTTGAATAGACCCTGCGGTGTAAGACCATGGTAATTATTAATGGAGCTCTTTAAACCCTGTATCATGTAGTCACACTTTCTTGCTTCATAAATTGACTTAGATCAATCTCTCCTTCGGAAGACAAAGAAGAATCTGGCTGTACATTGTTGGTCTTTAGAGTATGTGCTACCTAAATTGTCTAGTTGCTCTTGGACTACATCCGTAAGGATCTCCACTAACTAAACCATTCTGGACACAAATGCCAGAATTTGCCTTCTTTAAACATCATTCCAGTGGGCCACTTCTCTTCTCAGAAAATGTCATCATTTCCTGAGTAAAAGCACATATTCTCTCATATCAAATCCAAATTTCCACACTCGTCTTTCAAATTCTTGCACATCACACACACGTGTATGTACATTGTAATATGTATTATGTATATAGTATATAAATATATTTAAATATACTAATATTGTGATTATAAAGTATTATTTTATTTATATAAATTTATAAGTGTATACATTTTACATGTCAATATAAACATATACATTATATAATTTATATAAAAATTTTACTATATTTTTAAACATTATTTTTATCTGTTCTCTACTTTCTAAATGAGATTTCACTTCTGAATTCTAACAATCTGTATTACTTTTTAAAAATATAATTTCAACTTTTATTTTAGATTCAGGGGATACATGTGCAGGTTTGTTACTTGGGTATATTGTGTGGTGCTGAGATTTGGGGTACAATTCATCCTGTCACTCAGGTTGTGCATAGTATCTGACTGTTTTTCAAATGATCTCCCCTCCCTCCCTCCTTTTCTCCCTCCCTCTCTCTTCTAGTAGTTCCCAGTGTCTTTTGTTGACATCCTTATGTGTATGAGTATGCAATGTTGTTGAGAACAGGCAGTATTTGATATTCTGTTCCTGCGTTAATTCACTTAGGATAATGGCCTCTAGCTGCATCCATGTTGCTGCAAAGGACATTATCTCATTCTTTTTTATGGGTAAGTAGTATTCCATGACATATATATGCCACATTTTCTTTATCAAATCTGTCATTGATGGACATCTGGGTTGATTCCATGTCTTTGCTATTGTGAATAGTTCTGTGATGAACATATGCATGCATATGTCCTTTTGGTAGAAGGATTTATTTTCTTTTGGATATATACCCAGTAATAAGATTGGTAGATCAAATGGTAGTTCTGTTTTAAGTTCTTTGAGAAATCTCCAAACTGCTTTCTGCAGTGACTGAACTAATAAGCATTCCCACCAGCAGTGTACAAGTGCTCCCTTTTCTCTGAAGCCTCACCAGCATCTGTAACTTTTGACTTTTTACTAATAGCCATTCTGACTGGTGTGAAATGGTATCTCATTATGGTTTTGATTTGTATTTCTCTGATGATTAGTGATGTTGAGCATTTTTTCATATGTTTGTTAGCTGCTTGTGTGCCTTCTTTTGAGAAGTGTCTGTTCATGTCTTTTGCCCATTTTTAATAGGGTTGTTATTTGCTTCTTCAATTGTTTAAGTTCTTTATATATTCTCGATATTAGACCTTTGTTGGATGCATAGTTTGAGAATATTTTCTCCTATCTGGTAGGTTGTTTACTCTGTTGATAGTTTCTTTGCTGTGCAGAAACTCTTTAATGTAATTAGGTCCCACTCATCATTGTTTTTGTTGCTATTGCTTTTGAGGACTTAGTCATAAATTATTTCCCAAGACCAATGTCCAGAATGGTGTTTCCTAGGTTTTCCTCTAGGATATTTGTATTTTGAGGTCTTACATTTAAATCTTTAATCCATCTTGAGTTAATTTTTATATATGGTGAAAGGTATGGGTTCAATTTTATTCTTCTGCACATGACTAGCCAGCTATCTCAGCATCATTTATTGAAGAGAGAGTCCTTTTCCTATAGCTTATTTTAGTCGACTTTGTCAAAGATCAGGTGGCTGTAGGTGTACAGCTTTATTTCTGGGTTCTCCATTCTGTTCCCTTGCCCTATGTGTCTGTTTTTGTACCAGTACCATGCTGTTTTGATTACTGTAGCCTTATAGTATAATTTGAAGTCTGGTAATGTGATGCCTCCAGCTTTGTTCTTTTTGCTTAGGATTGCTTTGGCTGTTCAGGATCTCTTTTGGTTCCACATGAAGTTTAGAATAGTGTTTTCTCTTTCTGTGAAAAAATGGCACTGGTGATTTGATAGGAGTAGAGTCTGTAGATTGCTTTGGGTAGTATCTGAATCTGTAGATTGCTTTGGGTGGTATGATAACAATATTGATTCTTCCAATCCATGAGTATGGAATGTTTTCCATTTGTTTGTGTAATCTATGATTTTTTTTCAGTAGTGTTTTGTAGTTCTCCTTTTAGAAAACTTTCATCTCTTTGTTTAGATGTATTCCTAGGTATTTTAATTTTTTGTGACCTTTGTTCATGGGATTGTATTCTTGATTTGGCTCTTGACCTGGCTGTTATTGGTGTGTAGAAATGATACTGATTTTTATACATTGAGTTTATATCCTGAAACTTTACCAAAGTTGTTTATCAGTTCCAGGAGCCTTTTGGTGGAGTCTTCAGGGTTTGCGAGGTATAGAATCATATCAGCTATGAAGAGAGATCGTTTAGCTTCTTCTTTTCCTATTTGGATGTCTTTTATTTCTTTCTGTTGCCTGATTGCTCTGGCTAGGACTTGCAGTACTATGTTGAATAATAGGAGTTGTGAAAGTAGGCATTCTTGTCTTGTTTCAGCTCTGAAGGGGGAATGCTTTCAGTTTTTGCCCATTCAGTATGATATTGGCTGTGGGTTTGTCATTGATGGCTCTTAGTATTTTGAGGTGTGTTCCTTCAGTGCCTAGTTTCTGGAGGGTTTTTAGTCATGAAGGGATTTTATATTTTACTGAAAGCTCTTTTTTTAATCTATTGAGATGATCATATGATTTTTTATTTTAATTCTGTGTATGTAGTGAATCACATTTATTGATTTGCCTGTGTTGAACCAACCTTGCATCCCAAGAATGAAGCCTACTTGATCATGGGGAATTAACTTTTTGATGTGCTGTTGGATTTGGTAGTATTTTGCTGAGGATTTTTGCATCTATGTTTAGTGGGGATACTGGCTTGTAGTTTTATTTTTTCATGTGTCTTTGCCAGATTTTGGTATCAGGGTGGTGCTAGCTTCACAGAATGAGTTAGGGAGGAGTCCTTCTTCCTCCATTTTTGGGAATAGTTTCAGTCTGATCTGGTAGAATTTGGCTACAGCTTGCTAAACTCCCTAATAATAAGAGCTACCAGACCCCTCCTAACTCTGATTTACAACCTAGATCACTACAACTCTGACTGGGCAAAGGACCAGCCTTATAAACATTCTCTTCAACTGCAGACCATAAACCAGTTTCGGCCAGCATATTAAGGTTATATGCAAAGTGTCTTTGTGTCCTATAGTTCACCTTTTGGTGTAAATAGCCAAATTTCACTTCATTTTAATGCTAAAACCCTGCCCCAAGGTGAACATGGGATGTATGTTGCATATGTGTTTACCCATTATGCATATCTTGGCTCCCCTCATAGATAGCTTCCCCACACACCTGCTAAATGTGTATGACATGGTTGTGTAATATGGACTGTGTGAGTCATAAAACCCAGCTTGCCCTTTCCTTCCTGGAAGACGGAGTACCTTTGTTCCAGACTGGAGGCTATTTCTTCCTGGTTTGCAAACTGACATCTACAATAAAGCTCTCCTTTCTACTATGTAGCCATCCTGGTGGTCTTTTAGATGACAACCCTTACCCACTGTACCCTAATCCTTCCCACTTGTTTGAAGATGTCTAAAATCCTACCTAGTCATTTCATTCATTTGAAGTATAATGCAGACTCCAGTAGGTGTGATCATGTAGGCTGTTCTCTATTCAAACTAAAGTTTGAATATGTTTCTAATATTTCCCAGAGTTAAAGGAAAACAGATATAATATATATGTGGGTGGTGTTCCACCAAAATGCCTGCATAATACAGGAACAACTTATCCACATGCACATACAACTCTTACCCAAGAGGTATGTTCAGGCACTCTTGTTTTTTCCCTGAGCTATAGCAGCTCCATGTTCTTATTTCTCTTGGCAACTTTTTGCCTTCTTTGCTTTCTCAACCCATCTTGGCCACCATCTGCTATGTGTCAGTTCCAGAGACCACAAAGAACTAACAGCACCACCTGTGCTTCTTAGTTCCAGCTAAAGAGAGAAAAAAATGTCTGATTGGTTGCTGGTGCTTAGATATACAAGTCCTCCTGTCAGACATATTCCCCTCTGGTTCCATTAGTCCTGGGGCCATTCATGAAACAAACTTGTTTGCCTAGGGCCCATTCCCTCAGGAGGAGTTACATGAGTAAATCTGTGTGGGAGAGATGGGTACATTTCATTTATAAGGGGGAACTGAAGAGATAGAGAATTCAGAATGCCTGCTGTTCCTGATGGTTTTGCAGTTCTAAATCCCCATTTCCTATGAAGTCTAACTCTATATCCTCAGATTTTAGGAGTTCCTCTATATCTCTTTAATAAACTCCTTTCCTAACTTAACTCCCTAGTTTGAGGAGAGTTCTGTTCCTCGAGACTAAGAGCATTGACCAGGATCTAGAGCCAAAGAACATGAAACCCAAATCCCTAAAAACACAGAAGAAATTCCATGAGGCAGAGGCATGGCACAAAGCCAGGGAGTTGAGTGGGAGTAGGAGTGGGTACAGTGTTTCTCCCTAAGTGCCTGCTCCTGTACAGATCCGGCTGGCAGGAAAAGGAGTTAGTTGGAAGTCTTGGCTTGTGGAACCAAATTCTCTCATGTCAACTTATTTAGACAATAGTAAATCTACTTGTCCATCTATGCTGATTCCATAGATACAAAGGGAAAAGAGGAAAGGTCAGACTCTTGAATGTGGATGAGAAGGGGATTGGGAGAATAGTGGGAGTTGAAGAGCACAGAAAAACAGCGGGCAAATCCTTTTCGCATGGCCATCAGCCCAGCCCTCTGTTCATTGTTCTCACCTGTATTATGTGTGGGAGCACACACTCACATGCACACACATAGCTGCTGCTCCTCCTGCCCACACCACGACTCTCTGTAATTTGTCTTCCAGGTCTCCAAGAAAGAGACTTTGTGTTCCTCTTTGCCTTCCTTTGCACCCTGTTATAAATGCCCTTTAATGGTTTTCTCCCGACTCAGCTTTCTATTCTTTCATGTTTCCTATTCATTTTTCCTATTCTCAAAAGAAACTCAATATAGAGAAACCATAACAATGTGATTTGAAGAGACTTCTGTAGCCCACCTCTGCCCCTCTCCATCACCTCCCAACCCAGTCTCCAAAGTTCATGCTAAAAAGAGGGAAATGGGGACGGAAGGAAAGTTAACTAGTTGAAATAATTCAGCTTGTACTGGGCATGGTGCTGAGTGTCTTAAGCTCATTTTGTTCCATTCTCATGACAACTCTGAGAACATGATTTTAATTAGCTCTTCTTTCCTGAAGAAGCTAGGTGATTTAAAGACCACTCAACTCATCAGTGGCAGAACTAGGATTTAAACTCAAATCTTTTTGACCCAACGCCCATGCAACATCAATCCTTTGGGCAGTCTAATAAGGAACTATATGTAGAAAACTTTTATTAAATATGCTTGTGTTCTCTAGCAGGGAGATCTGTTTGAGTATTCCCTTGGGAACATAGTTTAGGTAACAGATTGCTTAATTGGCACAGTCTGCTCTTTTAAGGATGCAGGTAAATGATGGATGATATGGTTTGGATCTGTGTCCCCACCAAATCTTATGTTGAATTGTAATCCCTAATGTTGGAGGGCCTGGTGGGAGGTGATTTGATCATGGAGGCAAATTTCTCATGAATGGTTTGGCACCATTCCCTTGGTACTGTCCTCACGTTAGTGACTGAGTTCTCGTGAGATCTGGTCATTTAAAAGTGTGTGACCCCTCCCTGCCCCTAGCTCCTGCTCCCACCATGTGAGATGCCTCACTCCCCTTTTGCCTTCTGTCATGATTGGAAGCTTCCTGAGGCCTCCTCAGAAGCAGAAGCTACTATGCTTCTTTTACAGTCTGCAGAACCATGAGTCAATCAAGCATCTTTTCTTTATAAACTAACCAGTCTCACATATTTCTTTATAACAATGTGAGAATGGACTAATATAACAGTAAGTTTCAATTTGTAACTGGAGTGATAGGGAGAATGTCCCAGATGGCCAGCATTTGGTGGAAGACACTGGAAAAGAAGTCTAAAGTGCACATCCTAGAGTTCAAGAGGCCTTAGGAGAATGCTATTTTACCTAAGGCAGATTTGCTCTTAAATTTCCTACATGATGCCTGTTTTACCATATCCTGACCTCCATGATGCCTCCAGGCCACTTGCTGTAATAGTTCCAAAGTCATCTTCCTGTGTTAAACACTTACCCTGTTGACCCAATTCCTTGCTTACAGTTGACTCTAGAGTTTGCTTCTCATCTACTATTTAAGCCCTGTTTTAATTCCGCTTTACTTCAGCCTTCCCTTGGGGTTGTTTTCTTTCTGTCTCCTCTCTTTAGTCCTGACTTCCATGGAAGTTACAGTAAAACAATGCAGGAAAATAAGCAGACAATGATGCTGAAGGACATGCAGGCCACTCCTATTTAACTCTCAGCTGACCCAGCTCCCCTTCACTTCCAGCCTCAACCAGGGAGGGAAGGCAGCCCAGAACCAGAAGAACTCGGAGGACTATAGTTGAACTGAAGCTCTTTATCCTCCGAGTCAACCTTTCTTGCATCTATTGCACCCAGGGCTAATGAATGAACTTCAAAGAATGGCTCCTAACATCAAGTTCATCAGTGACCAGAGGTGTACTTTTGCAACCTCCCCAGGAGCTTTGTTGTGGATGCCTTCCTAGCAGGAGTTTGGTTACCATAGCAACAGCCAGAGAAGCTCTGCTTGGAAAAGAGATTTCTTGTATAATGAGCCTGGAAGACCTTAAGGTGAACATAGACAACTTTTGCTGTTTTAGGCCTGAAAGACCTAATTTTTTTCCTTCCCTATTAGTTACTGGTATATATTTATAGCATTTGTATCACATTAACCATAAAATGAATCTGACTTATTATTTCCTTTTAAAAATCCAGATAGTCTGATCGTATAGAGATCACTGGGTTCCTGAGTCCTGAGGCCACACTGGAACATATTATCCAAAAACTCTCAGTCTTGTCTCCTAGTTTTGTTTGCATGAAGTCATTACTCTTCTCAAGTCCTTCTCAGGACCTGCCAAATCAAAACTCCTGAGCTGGAAGGTGGGAGCCATCCAACAATCGGTTCTTCCCCTACAAGCCACCAGAATTTTCTCCTCCTCTAGCTCATTGGGTATGGCGTTTGCACTATTTTGTCCTCTTCCTTTGGAGAATCACCCCTCCCCTGCTAAATAGTTATTGATCAACCCCTGTGGTAAGAATGGTATGACTCGGTTCCTAAGCCTGACCAGGCTCAGGCTCTTTCCTGGGACTTCTGCCAGTACTATATGGGAAGGTATTCTTTTGTCTCAGAGGCTGCTAAGTTGGTAAATCCTATATTACCTATAGGATGGTGGAGAAATCGTATATTAGTCTGCCAAGGCTGCCATAACAGAATACCATAGACTGGGTGGCTATATTAGTCTGTTTTCATGCTGCTAATAAAGACATACCTGAGAGTAGGCAATTTATAAGGGAAAGAGGTTGAATTGACTCACAGTTCAGCATGGCTGGGGAGGTCTCAGGAAATTTACAATCATGGTGGAAGTGGAAGCAAACACGTCCTTCTCTAGGTGATGGCCAGAAGGAGAAGTGCTGAGAAAAAGGGGGAAAAGCCCCTTATGAAGCTATCAGATCTCATGAGCACTCACTCACTATCATGAGAACAGCATGAGGGTAACCGCCCCCATGATTCAATTACCTCCCACTGGGTCCCTCCACGACATGTGGGGATTATGGGAACCACAATTCAAGATGAGATTTGGGTGAGGACACAACCAAACCATATCAGTGGCTTAAAAAAAACAGACGTTTGCTTCTCACAGTTCTGGGGGCTGGATGTCTAAGATTAAGGTGTCAGCAGGCTTCTTTCCTCAGCTTACAGATGGGTCCATTTCTGGCTCTGACCTCACGTGGCTTTTCCTCTGTGCTCACACTCTTGGTGTCTCTTCTCCCTCTTAGAAGAACACCAGTGCTATTGGATTAGGTCCCCACACTTATGACTTCATTTAACCTTCATCCCTTTCTTAAGGCCTTGTCTGCAAATACAGTCATATTGGGAGTTAGGGCTTCATACGAGTTTTGAGGGAACACAATTCAGACCATAATAAATTCGATGGGAGAACTGGAAAGAAAAGTGGAGATCCAGTCACATGGTTCACATTGTATCTCTGTATACAATAAGTCAGCCCTACCCCTGGAAATATTTTATTTTCTTCAGTAATATTTCTTTTCTCTCCACTATACTGTCTTAAATATTTAAACACATTTACATAATGGCCATTGTTTAGTCAAAATAAGTGAAGAAATGGTGTTTGGAGGTATTAGAAACTGCAAACAATACTTCATTATAAATTAAGAAGAAATATAATTTATATAGTTTTTTGTTTATTGCACTTTATCCAAAGACATAGGCACTATCCACATCTTAGTTATTGTGTATATATGAAGATTACCTTAAGCAGACACTTTTGTCTTAGTACCTTCCTTAAGCACAATTTTTAAGATTCAATTGTTCTAATACTTGATATCCTATAATCGAGCAGAGATGAGAAGACCTCAGAATTCAACAAGAATCTGGGTGCTTACCTCTTCTGACACAAATATCAGAAGCTGATTCTCAAAGCTTCTACTTTTACATAGAAGTAAAAATATCCACTCCATTTCTAGTCACAAATGGAAAGAACCAGAGGTGATACCCCAGCCAATTGTCTACAGTTAAAGCATTAATATTGTGTTCAGAGGATACAATTCATAATATTTATGCACTCATTTGTACAGAGGAGAAGAAAGAGACACAAAAACTAGTGAAATCATACCTCCCCATGCATGGCTTTTAAGCCAATTCATCTGTGCTATAGGATACAATGGGGTGGCAGGGGCGGGGAGTGGATCTACAATAATGTTTACACCTTACCTAAAGAAATACAGTCATATTGGGAGCTATTCATATGAATATGAAGCCCTAACATAATGCCAACAAATTAATGTGTTGTTTAGCCTTTATTGCATAGAAGGCCTTCCATTTGGACATGCTAGATACAGAACTCTAAACTCTAAGCTTTTTAATCACAGAAAGTGTGCTCTCATCCATCTTTGTGTCTCCTGCCCTTAATACTATGCCCAACCCAGAATCAGGGATCAAAAGATATTTTTCGTATGAAAGGGCATAAAGACACACATATGACCTTGAATGACAGTAGCAATGTGTTACAATTTATTAAAGATGTCTGATGAGTTCAGAGTACTGCAAATATTGAATCCAAATTCTCAAAAGGCATGTGATAGAATGGGGTTACCCTTGATAAACTGTAACTGAAGTTAGAAAGATTATTTTAGAGACACTATCAGGGTAGATGTCAGAAAATCTGAGTTCCTGTCTTGCATATTCCACCAATAAAGTTTATAACATTGCACCAGTTGCTTAATCTCTGTGTCTTGAATCCTCATCAATAAAGCTCAATTAAGTTCATTCAAACATTTGTGTGAATGCTAACAATTCACTGGCAATTAATTTGAAAACAAAAATCTGTAAGGCTTCTGCAATCTAGTTGAAATCTACCTTTCCCAATGGGTTTTCTAAAATTCATCAGCACCTACCAGCCTGTCCCATGTCTTATATCCTGGCTTCTGCCACACTTCTTTCTGCTGAGATGTTCTCTCTGCTCTTCTCACCTCCCAAATTCCTGACCATTCTTTAAGACCCAGACCCACATACATCTCCTTAAAGCCTCCAGGCCCACACGTACTAGGGGATTATGTGTAGGTGTGTGAACTCCTTGAGGATGGAACATATTCAATTCTTTTCAACGCTGCCCCTAGCAGCCTTCCCACCATACATGGAGCAAAGCAAATACTGTGGCTCTCGCCTCCTCTTGTTCCCTCAGGACCTCGCAGCCTTCAGTTCACTCAACCCAAGATCTCAAGTTTTCAAAGAAATGAAGAGACTGAAGGCTTCTGTCTCGCAAGTTAGTCACTGATCAGGCAGAAGTGTTTGGCTCCTGCTTCCTCACATTTGTTTTGCACACACACAATGGTCTTGATACATTTAGAGGGTATTTGCAATGGGACGTGGCTGGCCCAACTGTCAGCCAACCTTCATATTTCTTTCATAGCCCCCAAGAAGTCAACTGAAGAGTTCAAAGAATTGAGAAGTTAAGCCAATTTATTTAAAATAATCTTTGACTTTCTCTTTGTCAATATATGTGTATTTTCTGCAAGGTTACGAAAACTGGAACATACATTAAAACAACAATTTTCAGTAGCATCTGCAGCAACTAATTCTGGAGAATTGTCTTATTCAATTGCTTTTCTTACTTATATGGAACTAAACCTTAATCTGCTTTTCAGGTATGAAATATATTCATGATTCTGTCTCAAAATATGAAATCAAAAGTTAGTATTATAACTCCCAGCTAACTGTCATATTAATTCGTCTGGATGAATTTTGTGGTACTGAACTCTGACAATGCTCAGCGTGTCAAAGCAAACACCTGCCCCGTCCCATGCCTACCCCAAAAACAAACGAGAGGCTTTTATAGGTTGCAAGTCCTGGTCTGGTTTATTTATAAAGCAATAAATATTAGAAGCACAAACAAATTGCACGTGTGTAAACAAACTGTACAATGATTGATGAAAGATGAGGGAAGGTGGTTCGGAAGACTCCAAGAAGCAAAATAGCATCATCCTGACTGGAAGGTAGATAGAGAAGGCACCTTAGAAGCATTTGCGGTGGACAATGGATGGGCCTGCCTCATCGTACTCTTGCTTGCTAATCCACATCTGCTGGAAGGTAGACAGAGAGGCCAGGATGGAGCCCCCAATCCAGACAGAGTATTTACGCTCAGGGGGAGCAATAATCTGCAGAAAGAAAACAAAAACTTCCAGTGAACTCTGAAGTTCCAAGCAAGGGAGCAAACAACATGTTGGGAGGGTTCACAGAAAAAAAAATTAGATACTAATTCGCTATAATGTGGGATATGTCATACCACAAAATAATGTGGCCAATCAAGTTATATGAACTCACCTCTATTTCATCATTTCTATTATTAAAGATATATTCTATTATTAAAATGGAATTTCTCCACTTATCTAGAGTATAATTTGGCAACAAGCTAAATATATAGTGGAGGCTAGCCCAAAAGTTGGGGCTTTAAAAATGTATTCAAAGATTTTGTTGCGTGTGTGTGTGTCTTTTTTGGTCAAAGATTTATTTTTATTCACTGCTTAAAAGCATTTTGGAAGTTACCTATCTTGGGAAAAGTGCTAAGAAAATCAGAAAAAGTGGTAGAAAAAGTAATACGTAAAGTTTGTAGGAGACAGGAAACTGAGTATGAAGGGGAAAGGAATTAGGAATGTAATTCTGCTTAGAATACCAAGACTTGCCTTGGATCTCCCACTCACAAAAGTTCTTTACCTTAATCTTCATGGTGCTAGGAGCCAGGGCAGTGATTTCCTTCTGCATACGATCAGCAATACCAGGGTACATAGTGGTGCCTCCAGATAAGACATTGTTAGCATACAGGTCCTTGCGGATATCAATGTCACACTTCATGATGCTATTGTAAGTTGTTTCATGGATGCCAGCAGATTCCATACCTAGGAACAAGTCACACACACACACACAGACACACACACACGTATCACAGAGCATTCGGGTCAAGGTAGGGGGAAGAGAACAGGACTTCTTTGTGTGGGTGAGCTGTCACCATTTGTCTCTGAAACATATGTTGCCCTATAAGACACACTGCAGGGTGCAATGGGTGCCTCAGAGTTAATCCACAATACAATGCCAAGAAAGGAGCAACTGTGCTTAGCACCTGTTTCGTGTAAACACCTCCTGAAACTATCAGATGTATGAAGATGTATTGGAAAAGGAAAAGATACACGTTTAAACTAAAATGAATGTGATTTTATGGACTTAAATCAGATCCTGACAAAGTTCCTCGTGGAAAGCATTGCTTAGGAAGGATATTTGTTGACATACCAGTGTCCAGTTATTACTATGAGTAGGAATGTTATTGCATTTAATGATGAGTAACTTGGAAAATTCAGCTACTTGGTAATGAAACTTACTGGAATAAGTCAGCTCTTGTGAAATAGCCCTTTTCCTGCAGATATGTGATATTCAGTTACTACTCTGTGTCATCCTTTATTTTGAGATGAACTCAGTGTGTCATCCTTTATATCACTAGAGCAGAACATAGACTTTCCCTTTAATGAGCCATCAGGACTTGAGGTTGAGCTGTGTGGGAGTCCAAACTTTGACTTCTTTTAACTCAAGGGCTTCTTGAGCCTTCTAGATTTCACTCTGAGAGACCCTAAGATTTCCAGGGAAAATCGTGCCTCTGCACCAGACCCTACAACTCACCAATGAAGGAGGGCTGGAAGAGGGTTTCAGGGCAGCGGAAACGCTCGTTGCCAATGGTGATGACCTGCCCGTCAGGCAACTCATAGCTCTTCTCCAGGGAGGAGGAGGAAGCAGCGGTTGCCATCTCATTCTCAAAGTCCAGAGCCACATAGCACAACTTCTCCTTGATGTCACGGACAATTTCACGTTCAGCTGCAGAAATAAAGAGTATCACAGTCATGCTCTGAAGAAAGAAGTCAGTTGTCGGGAGGTACGTGGATTCAGTGAGGGAGAAAGAAAGCAGACCCACACCGTGCAGATGAGACACACACACACTCACCAGTGGTGACAAAGGAGTAGCCACGCTCAGTGAGGATCTTCATGAGGTAGTCAGTGAGGTCCCGACCAGCCAGATCCAGACGCATGATGGCATGGGGCAAAGCGTAGCCCTCGTAGATGGGGACATTGTGAGTTACACCATCCCCAGAGTCCAGGACAATGCCTGCCCAGGGAAGCAGACAAGAACAAGGTAAATTCCTGAGGACAACACCACTGCTTTAGCCATGGCAAAGCCTGCTTCCAATCTTGGCTAAGAGATGCTAGCAATGGGCATTGATCCAGATGAAATTAGATTCCTTACACACAAAGAATAAAAATGAGCATCATGGATACTGAATCTGAAGCAAACTGCAGCTCATCCTTTTAACTATTATAGTAGAAAAAATTCCCGGGGATACTTTCAAATGACCATCCTTCTTATCAGCCATGAGCACATTATGTAAGCACCCAAGTGTGTTTTTCTTTGCTCCTATTGAACTTACACGTTTCTCTCTCTCTTGACTCAGACCCTGTAGGGAATGTATTCTCCTTGGGGATGCTTGCCCAGGTGATATGATGGTTTAAACACATAACAATGACTGCTGCACTCCAAGTTGCTACATTGCGCTGGGCTTTAAATAAGGGAAGGACCTAACTCCACAAGCTATCAGCTCCCACAGTAAGTGTGCTCTGAATCTAACCTCAGGGCACTATTGTTGCCTCTCTCTCTTAGCACAGACCTTGCTAGGGAATGGGAGGAAAGGAATGATCCCTTTTTCAATTGGGGGATCTGATTCACAGCAAGGTCGGTGACTTGGGAATGTGATGAATCAGTAACTGTCCCCAGAGCCCTGCATACCTGTGGTGCGGCCAGAAGCATACAGGGATAGCACTGCCTGGATGGCCACATACATGGCAGGGACATTAAAGGTCTCAAACATGATCTGTGTCATCTTCTCACGATTGGCTTTGGGGTTGAGTGGGGCCTCAGTGAGCAAGGTGGGGTGCTCCTCTGGGGCCACACGGAGCTCGTTGTAGAAGGTGTGGTGCCAGATCTTCTCCATATCATCCCAGTTGGTGATGATACCGTGTTCAATGGGGTACTTCAGGGTCAGGATACCACGCTTGCTCTGAGCTTCATCACCAACGTAGGAGTCCTTCTGCCCCATACCCACCATAACTCCCTATGAGAAGGAGAAAAAATGAGAAAATCATGCACTCACCATGTCAGGAATATAATCAGTGTCTTGTCCATTTGTATCTAACTGCCCAAGTTAAGGAACATATTTAAATATCAGAAATAATAAGCAATAGGATTTTACCCCAATTTAGAAGAATTATTTAAAAATCAGTCTTTTACCTTCTCCCCACTCCCCCAAAGATGTATAATTCTATTGTTGAGAATAGAACTCAGGAGAGAATGAAGCTATTTCACTGAAGAAGCAGAGCCTCGCCTCACCTTAAAAATATCATATGCCTTCATTAAATTATTAAGCTCATCACCCATGTCAACTGGAATATAGATGACTGCATTTTGGAATGACTGAATTAATGACACATTGTATTTCTCCTAAGAAAAAGATTTTGACATTCAAGTGAACACATAATGATGGGCTGCTATGCCATCCTCACTCCAACAGTGAAATTCAGCCCTGTCCAGAGCCGTCCTGGAGTCATTCACCAGCTCGGAGAACTAAGCTCTCCTCCTTGGCAGCCTGTCTGGCCAGGCATGTGACAAACCCAGAGAGCATGGCATTTCTTTTAATAAACGAGGTGGTATGTCGCTATCACCATGGCACTTGCTGCCTCCATCATGCCTGGCTTCTAAAAATGCAGCAGCCAGGAAGGAGATAGATTACACCTTTGGGGAACCCTGTAAACTGGCTGCGAACATGAGAGAGGAATGTGGATTGGGTCCTGGTTGGTTGGGAGAGGTTATATTGTTAGAAGTTTTAAACAGGACTGAAAAGAGAGGACAAGGAAGAAAATGAAGTGTATAAGGCAGAGGAGACACTAAGGACTCAAAGTCCAAAAGGCCGTAAGTGGAGAGAAACTGGTGGCTTTCACACCCGGGAGTGCCACCCTTTGAGAGGCCTGCCACTCAGGTGTACATTTCTCAGTATGTTGGGGTTTGGGGGGTACTGCTTGCCTTGCCTTGGATTTGAAGTGAACCCGCCTTTTCTTAATTGGGCCTAAAGAGTTCATCGAACAAGAGGGTCAGGTGAGAGTCATTTCCTAGATCGCTGGACTGAAGGGGTCACGAGTGGGACTGGGGGCTCGGCGGGAAGTTTACCTGGTGCCGCGGGCGGCCCACGATGGACGGGAAGACAGCGCGGGGCGCGTCATCGCCCGCAAAGCCGGCCTTCACCAGCCCAGAGCCGTTGTCGCACACCAGGGCGGTGGTCTCCTCGTCGTCACACATCTTGGCACAGCTTCAGGGGGTTCTGCAGGTTGAGGAGGAGAGGGCAGATCACGCTCAGCTGCCTGTGCAGCTGGCCTCCGCACGCAGAGGAGGGGACAGAGCAGAAGGGGGTTGTGGGGACTGGACAGGGGGTTGGGCGGGGAACGCTCCCGCCACCTTCCTTCCCCTCGAGTCAAAAAAAGGAGGGAAGAAACCGCGGAAGAGATTGGGGACAGAGAAGGGCAGAGGAATCCACCCAGGCTCCCTGGCCAGGAGTTCCACCTAGGGTGCCAGGTGCGAGGAGGGACCCATGAAACCCAGCCCCTTAGTCCTCCCCAGCTCTTTAATTTTCTTCCTTTTCACCAACTGGGAACACGATCTCCAGCCCTGTCCGTATCGCCATGCCTGTGCCCCAGATGGAGTGGAAAGCACGCCCCTTGGGGAGCCACAAAATTCCCCTTCTTAGAGCCCCTGCGAGGTCCTGCGAGGACCGACGCCCAGGACAAAATAAGCTAGAACCAAATAAAAAAGTGTGGGCTTAAAAAAAAAAAAAAAAAAAAAAGGCAGTCGTAGAGCGCAGGAGCCGGGACTTTGGCTGAGGGCCGGCCGGGCGGGCCAGGGGGCGGCGCGGGGCTGGAGTCCGGCGCGGCCCGCGGACCTGGCGAGAAGTGAGCGCGCAAGGCCGGGCGCTGACTCACCGTCGGCGGGGCGGGTCGGCTCGGCTTGGCTCGGCTCGGGCGGCGGCGGGCTCTGGGTGGCTGGCTCCAGGAGGGCCGCTTTATAGAACGCTGATGGACAGGGTCAGTTGGAGCAGCCGGGGGCAGGAGTGGGGGGCCCGGTCTGCCACCTTGCCTTATTTGGTCCCCTTCGCACCCGCTAGGACTGCCGAGGCCATTCATGGAGCCAAGGGCAGGGGAGAGGATCAGCCAGGGGGCCCCCAGACCATGTAAGGAAGGGGAGGGGGCAGCCAGGGGAATGGCCAAATAGGGAGCTGGGGTGGGGCAGGCGATGAAGGGTAGGGGGCAGGGGAAGACTGAGTGACGCCAGCCCACCCCTCCCCCTTTCTGGGGTGGGGGTGCTCCCTGGATGGGCTGTGGATTCGGTCCTCCGCAGCCCCGCCAGCCTTGGGGACAATAAGCCACATGCAGTGGGAAGGCTTGGCGCCCTGCCCTCTGCTGAGGGGTCCTGACAGCTGGGCCAGGGCAGCAGGGGAGCAACAGCGGCTTCTCATCTTCCAGGCCTGCCAGGAGCACAAAGGACACCACAGCAGCACATCTGAGTGGCTGCAAAAGGGGCACCCGGGACAGGGCACCCTTCTGGTCTATTCCCCACCAGCCTGGATGGCTTTACTCGGAGAGCTAGGGTTGGGCTCATCGAGGTCAGAAAGCTGAGATTAACCAAGGCCACCCGAGTTCCCGCTGGTGCATGGCTCAGGGTCTGGCCAGGGAAGAGGAGAAAAGGGTTTCTGTGAGAGCTTGACCAAGTCTTCCTGGAGAAGGGACGAGGTTTACCCCAGCCCAGTTGTTGGGTAGCTCTCATCCATGCTGCGGGGGTCTTGCTCAAATTCAGACTCTGGTCTATCAGGTCAGAAAAGGATCCCCTGCTGCCAAAGTGAATAAAGGAACAAATGCCAAAAATAGCTTGCTCACCTGATGGTGGGGAGATGAGCATCTTTAAACTGGGGACAGAGACCTTCATTCCAGGTAGAGACAAGACTGAAAAGGCAAATACTTTGATGGAGAACATAGCAGCAACTTAAACTAAGAATACACCAATCCTTGCCAGTCAAAGTGCAGCCTGTGGACAAGCAGTATTGTCATAACCCAGAAATGAGCTAGAAATGCAGTTTCAAGTGCCATCCCAATCCACTTTTCAGCAAGATCCTCATTTGCTTGGTGTGTACATTAAAGTGTGAGAAGCATTGGCGTAAATGACAGATATCATCTCCTCTGTGGAAAACAGATTTTGCAGGATCTTGAAGTTTTGAGAAGGAAAAAGAAACATGGCATGAAATGAGGAGGGGGGAAGGAAGAGGGAGATGGAAGAAGGACACAGATCACTAGTTTGCCCTGGGGTGCCCTGCATTCTCAGTTCTTGACTGGCACTTTGATTTTTAATGCTTGTGTTTTTCCTCCAGTTCACACCAGTTAAAAATAGAAAACTGGGCACTGGCATCTTTCTCTAGAGTGGTCTTGGGTTGATATGCTGAGGAGGCCTGCTGATTAGATACTTGTCCCGACTGGGGAATGCTGGGCCCTCCCCTCTGAACTCCCCAACCATGTTTGGGTTGGTCTGGAGAAGAAACATGAGGGCAGCTGTGTGGTGGGGCTGGGTAAGAGGCCTGGCTGAGATTACTCCGTGCAGCACAGCAGGCATTTTACAGTAAAAATGTTTATTGACAGGATGCCAAGAACTGCCTCCTCTCATGAAAATATAGAAAAACCAAGGAAAAGGAGAAATGGGACTGGTGTCAGAGTCAGACAGACCTGGGCTCAAATGCTGCCTCTATCACTTACTACTTACTATCTGTTTGGTCTTGAGCAAGACACTTAACCTTCCCAAGCCCCAAGTTTTCCCTCTCAAAAGCGATACCCTAACACTTCTTGCAGAGGTGATTGTGTATTGTAATAATTAGAAACAAATGCTATATGTGAGATGGAAGATACAAAGCAAATTGTATGTGTAATAATGATATTTTGGAGGCAGTAGTAGCTCTGCCTTTTAAAGAATCAGGTTGATTTCATTCTTCATTGACTCAGCAAATCTTTGCAGGACAAGAACTGTACCAGTTAAGGATTCAGTGATAAATAAAACAGAACAGGACTCATCCTCCGTGGCAATTACAGCAAAGTCAGACAGCTATGGCACAAACTGGGAAGGAAAAAGAGGTATCAGCAGGATAGTCACAAAAAGGGAAGGGGAGTCTGAAAGAGTTTCCAAGACAGGCTTCCTGAGGAAGTGTTGTTCGTTTTTAAAAGTAGAGCAGAACTGAAGTTTATGAACATTTGTGTGAGAAAAAGAGTTTCTACATGGGAGTGGCTGATGAGAGAGTCCCACTTTCACTGCTGTAGGTGCAAACACTCTCAGGAATGGAAAACCATGGTTATTGACCTCAGTCCTTCACACAGGCTTCCGTGGCCTAGGAAGCCACTTCTGGCTCCCTCATCTCAGGCCCATTGGCTCTAGTGGGAGGCGGGTAGAACAGTGGAGGACTCACAGTGGTTTTGTGGAGCAATATTCACCCTTAAAATGTTTGAAAAATATATTTCCTATTCCACTCATTTTCACCGTTTAACACTCAAAACAGTGTATTTTCATATGTATTATGTGTGTAGCAAGAAAGAATGCTTATTTGATATTTACTATTTGTATTACTGCTCGATTTCCACATTTTATTTTATTTTATTTTTGTGTATTTGTGTGTTTGCTTCAGATAGGGTCTCCCTCTGTTACCCAGGTATAATCAGGTATAATCAGGTGCAGTGGTATAATCAGGACTCACTGCAGCCTCGACCTCCTAGGCTCAGGTGATCCTCCCACCTTAGCTGATCCTCCCAGCTCAGCCTCCCAAACAGCTGGGACCACAGGTACACGCCAACACACCCAACTAATTTTTGTATTTGTTGAAGAGACGGGGTTTCACTGTGTTGCCTAGACTGGTCTCAAGCTCCTGGGCTCAAGTGATCTGCCAGCCTCAGTTTCCCAAAGTGCTGGGATTACAGGCATGAGCCACCAAGCCTGGCCTTAAGTTCCACATTTTAAACACTTTGAACCTTATTTTATATATTTTAAAATGTAAAGCAACAGGAAAGTAAGATTTCATGACTGACTTTTATTTAAACAACTTTTTATGGATCCAGTTAATTTGAAAATTGAGGTTGGCTTTTTAAGCATATAAAAATGACATCTCAAAACCAAAAAAAATTACAAAACAAAGAAAAGATGACATCTCCTCTTTGGTGCATTCTAGGTTTTTTTTATTATGGTAAAATATGCATAATATCAAATTTGCTATCTTAATCATTTAGAAATACACAGTTCAGAAGTGCTCAGTGCATTCACATCAGTCCCAATGTGATTTTTTTATTGCTAATTGTGACTAAACTGTGCTTCCTGCAGTTTGAGAAAGACTGGTTTATATCCTGTGAGTTGGGGAACCACTGAGCCTTTTTTGTCCGAGGTCACACAGGTGAGCAAATGGTAGAGTGACAATTCAAACTCAGGCACCTGGCTTTAAGCCCTGTTCCCAACCACCACCAAAAATACCTTCACATATACTTGGTCTGCTATTTCTCAGAATGTGATGCTAAAACTGCCTCCAGCCAAATTACCTAGACTGCCTAATAGAAATTCAGATTCCTGGGTTCCACCCTGGAAGATTGAATCTGCATTTTAAATGAGCCCTAACCCTTTCCCCTAGGTACGTTTCTCTGCAGAGTGAAAAACTTAGCCGCACTGCTTGGCTGTTCTCTCTGAAGCCCACAGAGCTTTGCTGGATGCTGCACAAGCTGCCAGTGCTGGCTGGAAGCCAGGTTGGCTGACCTTGTAGATCCCAGTGGGATGGCAGAGCTGGGGCGGGTCCCTAGGGCTTTCGAGGGCCAGCGAGGCCCTTCTCGGCATGGACTGGCCATGAGGGAGACGTGCAGGGCAAACCGAAGGAACAGAAGGTGGGACAGTTCCTACTGCCCTTGCCTCCGGGGAAGTCTGTTTCATCCACCATCTGCTGGGATCTGGAAGGGAGCGGCCCGGCCTCCTCCCCGGCACTGGGGGATTAGCAGTCACTTATCTCAGCTGTTCCTCCATTCGGAGGTGTCACAGTATTTACAGAGAAGCCAGAAACAGACAGAGCCACACTTAATTCCTGCCCATGAGCCCTCCTCATCCCCTCCTGTCCCTCCTGCAGTCTGTGTGCTAGGGGGAGGGAGAGCCTCGGTTTAGATCAGATCAGTGGGGAGGATCTAGCCTTCCTAAACATTCCTATTTTCTTTGCCTACACATTTGTTCACCCCCACCGCCCTCTGGCTGGAGCTGGGTTTTTCATTAAAAGGAGAAAGTGACGTGATGATGAGACCTGCAGGCCCCCACGCATCCTGGTGTTGAGAATCCAATATATGAGGCATGGCTAATCTTCACAGCATACTTCCCCATGTTTTATATGCAACCACCAAGGGGATTAACCCAGGCAGAGGGTATTTGGCCCCAGATGGATTCTGTTCTTGGCAGGTCCCAGCCTTCACTGTCTTCTAACATGATAGGACCAACTGTAATGAACCATTTAATACGATTCAGAAAAGGAGGACGGGGAAGGAGGAAGGGGCACGGGGGAGGGAGAACATAGAAGGGAACACAGAAGGGAGATGCTTCTCTGGATCCTGGTGACCACATTTTTTTTTTTTTTTTGGAGACAGAGTGTTGCTGTGTCCCCCAGGCTGGAGTGCAGTGGTGCAATCTCAGCTCACTGCAAGTTTCAAGTGATTCTTCTGTCTCAGCCTCCTGAGTAACTGGGAATACAGGCACGCACCACCATGCCTGGCTAATTTTTGTATTTTTAGTAGAGATGGGGTCTCACCATGTTGGCCAGGTTGGTCTTGAGCTCTGGCCTCAAGTGATCTGCCCGCCTCGGCCTCCCAACGTGTTGGGATTACAGGCGTGAGCCACCACACTCAGCCTAAAGACCACATTTTTATTCTCCTCTATCCTGGTGAAGTCAGGGGGAAGAATCAGAAAGGATTTCTAGATAGCCTTTTAAATTCCTTAAAAGGAGTTTGTCTGTCAAGAACGAAATGCTCACGCCCATGGGTTTCTGCTTGGAAGGTACTGCTCTTAGCTCAGATTTGACTTGCTCTGCACACTGGCAGTGGCTTTGTTTATGGAGTTTCCGTTTTTCAAGTATCACCTGGAGCAAACCCATCTTTCCTAGAGAGCCCAACCATGACAATGTCCAATTTAAGCCTGACCTGCAAGTAGAAGAGCTGGAAGACCTGCATCAGAAGTAAGAGCTGTGAGCTCCTGCGGGCTGCTTTCACTCACCTGCATCACGTAGCGCCCATCTCTTCCCCAGCAAAGATCAGGCGCTCATCTGACACACAATATTGGTAAATGGTAACACTAATCATTGACATTTTCTGAGAATTTCATAGAGTCTGGCACTATCCTGCCACTTTCTATGTGTATATGGTCAACATGGTCAGTTTCTAGATGAAGCTGGGCAGACTTCTAGCTGTAGAATCCATTTTTACCCAACTATTCTGTTTTTGTTTTGTTTTGTTTTTAATTTTTTTGTACATAGAGACAGGGTTTCCCCATGTTGCCCAGGCTGGTCTCAAATCCCTGAACTCAGGTGATCCCATTGCCTTGGCTGCCCAAAGTGCTGGGATTCTAGGTGTGAGCCACCGCGCCCAGCCCCGACTGTTCTTTGATATGATGTCACCAGCCTGTGTTGAGGGGCTGTGTGAGAGTAGGTCACCGTCTCTACTGTAAGGACCTTGTAAGGATGTTTTCATGGATGTTCATCATAGGACACAATCTTCTTTATAAGCCTCCTTGGGAGAATTCCCTGTCTAACTCCAGTACCAAGGGCAGAAGCACATCTACCAACCAACTAGTTTGTTTTGATTTGTGGTCCCTGAATCTAGTGACCAGCTAACGTTTCACTTTTGGTGTTGGCTAAGAAAAATTTTAGAGAACCATTTATGTGGCCCAATTGTTACAGTGATGATTGGTCATTTTGATCTGTTTTACACACCCATCTCTATTTTTTATTTTTATTTTTATTCTACTTTTAGTTTTCATTTTTCTATCTTTGTAAGCTGGCACAAATCTTGTGTGGGACAAAACAAAGAATGAATGAATAGATAAGAACGAATTTACGGGAACAATGGAGAGAACATTTGAAATTACAATTGGGATGGCCATTTTACAAATAGCTAACAATCCACCATGACTTGCGTATATATCTGTAATTTTTTCCATCCCAGTGAAAGCATAGGCCAGATGTGGTGGCTCATGCCTGTAATCCCAGCACTTTTGGAAGCTGAGGCAGGGGGATTGCTTGAATCCAGGAGTTCAAGACCAGTCTGGGCAACCTGACGAAACCCCATCTCTACAAAAAGACAATAATTAACTGGGCATTGTGGCACATGCCTGTGGTCCTAGCTACTCCAGAGGCTAAGGTGGAAGGATTGCTTGAGCTTGAGATGTCCAGGTTGCAGTGAGCCGTGATCACACCACTGCACTGCAGCCTGAGTGACAAAGCAAGACCCTGACTCAAACATAAATAAATAAATAGCATATATTGCTTAATGAAAAAAAAGCATTACCTGTAAGCTATAATATCATTTTGATTTTCCTCTTAACATGGTAAGTATAACTGGCAATCTAAGATAATATTTCCCTCATTATTAATATAGTATGTGTTTATTGTGATAAACTAGGAGAAACAGTGAACAGAAAAGTACAAAGAAAAGAATGCGTCTCGGGGAGTTTGTAAAGCTCTATGTTGTAACCTCCCTAAGATAAAACTAAATGTGGCATAAAATTCATAAGGCCTCAGCTTCCATATCCACTTATAGCCGCTGGGCTGGGAAAAGACAAACAGCCTCCTATTCTGGTAGTCTGCAAGAATGTCCACTTGTTCTTCAAAGAGAGACATGCAATGCAAGGAATTTGCATTAAAAGCATTTCTTGGTCCTACTATTATAATGTAAATTATCTCTAGTCACCAGCTGGAACTAAAGAATGTCAAACTCAGAGCAGGCTCTGCCCTTGGGATTATACCATCTGTATATATCCCACTTATATATTTCAGAGGGTGGGTTCTGGTTTCCAAGTCAGCTGTTGAATTTGTAGTTTAAAAATTGGTCTATCACAAACATAAAACTAAACCATATGAATGTACTGAAGGCTTTGTCTTCATGTGGAGAGTCTGAAAGCACTTCTTTTAGGAAAACATCTTTACAGCTGTTTTATGATCAAAATTGTTCTTAACTAAGACTATGAATAACCAGTTCATCTAAACCACCTCTTATTTAATTTCATAAATTAAAAATAATAATAACAAAGGCTTTAAAGCTAGCACTGTGTACCTACAGAGCTTGTACCTACAAAATAAAAACAACTGAAAAGCTTTCTTAAGCTGTTACTTGTGCATGAATGCTGGCACCCACCCAAATAAGTAGGCCTATGGCTTATGATATTCCAGAGAGAAGAGCCAGCCTTTGAGGACTGTGAAGAGAAAATAGCCATTAAACAATGATGTGAGCCTTGAAAGGTGATCAGAACAACCTTGAGCATGACCCAAAGGACAGAACAGAGTAAAATACTACGTCATCAAAGAAATACCTGCAATGGCTGGGCAACCCTAAGATGAGAACATTCTTTAAGGATGAACAAGCAGAGTACTCTCTATTCAGTTAACGCTTTTGCAAACTCTCATTAAACAGGCAATTTTCCAGTGAGAGATTCTAGTGAATTTAATATTACAGCACACTGCTTATAGTTTTCACAAAAGATTCACACTGGGCTCATTCCTTCACCAATGTATATAGCCATCTTCTTTCTGTGTTCCCTGTTCAATGATGATAAAGAGTCCAGAGCCCCTCTCTTGAGTTTCAGAGGGAGAACCCTGAAGCTTTAATTTGAGCTGATCTCTTAGACTTGCATAATTGACCATTTCTGGTGTCCACCCAAGGATAGCATTGCTAAGCTGCTGACTCAAGGTAGTGGGCGGGGTGGAGAGAAGGATGAGGGTAGAAAGAGGGTGATGGGGGAGTGACCTACAGTACCTCTTCCCTCTTATTTCTGTCTGAATAGAGAATTGAAAAATCAGAAGCGCAGACAAATGCGGGTACAAGGGGCTCAGGCTTTGCTTTCATACATGGCAGTGCAAAACTTTACACTGAGTTCATTTTGGCCAACTCAGGGATGTGAGCCCCAGAAATGATCAGGGAAAAGGCAAAAGTGATCCCATGAGGCAGAAAGCCTTATGTATTAGAACAGCTCCAGTGTTCTGGGTCCTTCTAGAAGTGTGCGCACCTCAGGCCTAAATATCAAACCCTAAAATATTATTCCATAACTTACATCTTTATGTAGTCAGATTTTTCCTTGATCTAGCTGGAAACTAACTCTTATTTTGAGTAACTGTGAAAGGTTAAATGTTAAATTTGCCTACTTTCTCACCTGCAACGTGTTTCTGTGAATCTGAATCAGTCATGAATGAAAGGTTTATTATTTCTGTTTCCTACATTTATTTCATTACGATGTCACAAGGATAGATTGAGTACATCTTTCCAAATCATCTGATTCAGTCACAATCACATAAACAGGGTTTAAGGCTCGTATGGGGCAGCAGCTAAGAATGAACAGATGTTCTTTGTTTTCTCAGATATTTGTGAATGTAAATGGTCCAGATAACATCTCCTAATCACCACACTAATCATCACACAAAGTGTGAAATGACTATACCTTTACAAAGAAATGTGGCATGATAGGAAAATATAATGCTGTATTCTTAGAGCATGTGTCACTTCCAATGAAGTATCTTTTACCCTCCTGGTCTCCCTGAACACTATTTAAATTCTCAGCATTAACCAAGAAGACATTCAGATCTCAGCGACTGATTTTGAACACAGGGTTTCAAATAATTTCTTTGGGAGATTCAAGGCTTGCTTTCACCGTAGAAATTCAAATGTGTCCCAAGTCTCTCCTTTTGCAAACAACTTAGCAAAATATTACAGATGAATAAACTCTTTGATTTGAAACATCATACTTTCTAACTAAATATAATCAAAATAGTGATGCTTATCATACAAATGTAGATATGAACAAAAGGAAAAAGCCAAGTTTGTGACTAAATTGGTGTTCCCTTGAAATCAAGATGTGGTTTATTCAACTTCTTCATTCAATCAATATTTATTGAATGCCTTCTCTATGCAAGGCATTGTGTCAGGAACAGTGGGAAATATTAGAGCGCATGAGATGGTGTATGCACACCAACAGAATGTTTTCATTCTATTAGGTAGTACCTAAACCCAACAATCCACCACACAGATCTGTGCTAAGCAGCACAAAAGGGTATTAAACAAAGGCTGAGGGGCTGGAAAAAGGGAGCGAGCCCTCCTTATGAGGGTCCTTGGGCAAGACTTCATAGTTTATGGATGTTGAGCTGAGTCTATGAGGGCTAGTTGATGAATAGATTATGTTTGTAAGCTTTTGCATTATTTTCTACACAAATCATGTTAAATATGAAGAAGACAAAAATATGTTGTTCCCTCTTAAAATAATTACAGTTCATTCAACAGATACTCACTGAGTATCTGTACCACATGCTGTACTTCCAAGTACCACATGCTGTACTTCCAAGAAGACAGCTTCCAGATTCCAAGTAAAGTCAGAAATAAGCATACTGCTGAAGGTGCACTGAACTGGTCCTTTCAGATGAAAAG